>NW_024883201.1:0-119873 GCF_019059575.1 Amphibalanus amphitrite
GAAGAGAGAGAGAGATGAGAGAGAGAGAGAGCGAGAGAGAGAGAGATGAAAGAGAGAGAGAGAGCGAGAGCGAGAGAGAGAGTGAGTGCGTGAGAGAGAGAGAGAGAGAGAGAGAGAGAGAGAGAGAGAGAGAGAGAGAGAGAGAGAGAGAGAGGAAAGAGCAGGATGGCGGCAGAGGATCACCTACTTTCGGCAGTTAAGATAGTTTGTGAATTCAGCCACCGGATCGGTGTCTCTTTCGTCTCGCTGTCTAGTCTACACCGATGGAGGAAGGGAATGAACCGGGCCTGGACAGTTGAAAAGAAGCATAAGTATGTATATTTTGGCTGCAATGCTATACAGGGTGATCCAAAAAATTTGGAACCCCTAACTTAAAATGTCTACAAGTCCGAAAGTATTCACTTTATTGACAAATTGCGAACACCATTAGAAAGAGCATTAAAAACTCTAAAGAATCACGTCAAATTGGTGCATGTATGTTGTAAAGCATTGGCACACTATTAGCTTTTGGAATGAGCGTCAGAAAACTGAGTGAAACGAAATCGCCAAATGCTAACAATGCGCTGAAATCCGTTAGCACTATATCTGTTGTATTTTTGCAAATAACACCACATCCAAATTCAATTTTATTACATAAAAGTTTACACAGAAGCACAGAGTAGAACAGATACACGCGTCCTAGCTTCCGCTGTTCATCCCAGCATGTGCTCAACGCGAGCTCCGTGGGCCGTCACGAAGGCCTGCAGTTGCTTGGGGACAGCTCCGACTGCGCGAACCAGCAAACAGCAGTCTCTGGGACAACCATGGTCCCAGCAGGCCGTCAGCCTTTCCTTTCCTTACAATAGCACGTGAAGGAGCTACTTTTATTCATGAACCTCCAACAAGCGACATGGTCAGAACAGCAAACCGTCAATCACTGATTTGCGCATAATGTTCAAGACCGTTTCACTAAGTTTCGTGACACAAATTTTATAGGCATATGTCTATGGCAACATTTATAACAATAATTAAGATCAATCAACTTGGCTTTATAGAGAATTTAGCGCTCTTTCTAATGGTGTTTGCAATTTGTCATAAAGTGAAAAATTTCTGAATTATAGACATTTTAAGTTAGGGGTTCCAAATTTTTTTGGATCACCCTGTATAGTGCTTGGCACGTTTGGGAAGAGAATTGCTCACGAAGCATAAATTTTAGGTGATGACCAACAAATAATCAATGACAATTTGACAGTGACGAAGGAAGAACCAAATGTGCTAGAAATAAAGGTGTTATTGGAGCATGGCAACAAGGCATTCCAGCAGTCAGTAATACAAAGCAGTTATTCTACAGTGCGGTGGGATAAATAGCGCTTTTCATTCACTGCTGAGGGTCACCACATCAGCAATATGAGGCGGACCAGAGATCCCCATCAACATCTGCATTTAGTACTTGGGTGCCAAAAGGCGGTGCCTAAACAACGAAACGAAAGGAACATTTAGGTCGAATTCGATAGCTTCGTAAATTGGTGCGATCTCCATCAATACGGTGAGAACGGAGACATCATACATGAATTTATGCTTTGCAATTTAGCTTCAATACAATTAGTGGGTGGTATCCCTTGCGTGCAGATTGCACAAGCTTGGCGACCAGCGAGAATTCCTGAGGCCATTCTGTGCAGAGACTTATGTCGCAAAGTGTCGCAGTGTCTCAAGCTTGCGAGGAGTCGGTCGGTAGGTGGGACCCGAGAGGCTAGTTGGAAATGTCACCAAGTGGCCCATGGTTGACAGATTGATCGGTTGGTTGGTCCTATTTCGGATTTATATTGCCGCCTATGTAGACTCTGTCGTCCATTGGTCACTGATGAATTCCTAACGTCGGTAGGTCGTCAGTCCGCATCCCTTTGATAAGGCTGCCTCTATAACCTCTTACCTCCGTCTATCGTCGCTAGGTTGTCCCGTGTCTTCAGCCAACCATCAGTCATCCCTACCCTTCGGTCGGCCACTCGAACCATGTCCGATCACCATTTGCGGCCTCTATCCAGCGGCAGCCGCTTCCGTCGCCAGCCGGGCCGGCTAATGGGCGTGCGAGTTCGCCCGTGACCCCTGACCCGACATGTGGGTCTCTGGGCCGGGTCAGCGGTACCGGTGTGCGCCGACCGACCCCGCCCCGCCGCGCCGCCGCACCGGAAACTGAGGGAGCACGTCATCACTCATCGAGCCGCCTGCCGCCGAATGTAGTTAGGAGCCTGAGCAGTGAAAATCACAGCTCTGGAGAAACATGTCCTGAATTCCGGGTGACGGGTCGTCGTCCGATTGAGTCTTTACTGTTTGTCACCATGTTACCCTTTGACGAGTTGGTTAGAAGGGACAACTGCCAAGCACTTTTTGTATCTTTATCTACCTTTGATTAGATTTATTTGATATTTACATTGAGAAAAAAAAATCTAGAAAAACGCCGAACATAACAGGTCTAGCTCATTCAGTCGACGCATTTCCTGATGGAGCTCAAAAGTCAAAGCCAGCTGGCCCTTGAAATGTTCATGGGACAGTTCAGGCTAGTACAGTCGTGTACAGGTTGATGGTCCCCTACTCTTTATCCACCAGGTTCCTATGGCTCAGCACTGGCAGCAGCCGCCTGGTACCGGTAGGCTGTGCCGCATGACCCGAGAGTGAAGCGGCACAGTCTACCCACGCCGTTTGACATCGGCTCGGGTCGCCGGGTGGAGCGCTTTGTAGACCAGCTGTCGCGTCAGACCAGCGCGGGGGGGAGGGGCTCGTCTCGGTGGTTGGCGTGGGCTGGCGAGTGGTGTGGGGCGTGTTGGTGGACCATGGGGGCTGGGCGGGTGTGTGTGACTGTGGTCACTTGCTGCATTGCACATTTTGCGTCGCTTAACAATTGCATTCCTGTTTTTGCTAAGCACAATGCACGGAAGACCCAGCGAATATAATTGACTTGCGCATTTTGCAAAACGTGATTTGGCACGGTATCGAGGCAACCATAGGTCTTGTGCCACATATATGCATGATATTTAGGCAATACGCTTATGAAAATGGATAGATTGATCGGATTGATCCTGGATGTCAATTCGTATGCTAAATGTCGACATGTATTAAATCAGCGAATGAATGAATCAATCAATCAATCGACAATCGACGTGTAGATATAAAACCGTATAAATGGCTCGCAACCACTAAAATCAAACCAGATCCTAACTCGGAAAAGTAGCCGGAGCCCCGATGAGGCTCGAACCGGGACTCCACGTTGAAAGTTTTGCCAATGATCCATCATCATTCCACCAAGCTAGAGCGACTGGCACCAGCAACCACAAAAACATTCATTGACTTTGCTGCCGACCTCCCGGCCCCGCCGCCCGCCCGGTCAGACTTTGCCCCGGCCGTGGCCACCATCCGGTGTAGCTCAGCGTAGGAGTGCTAGACTGTCAAACTGGCAGGTAGTGAGAGGCCCGGTTCGAGGCGCTTCGCGTGCTGGATGTTTATTTCTGTGTCCGAGGCTATGCGATTAGTCCACTTTTCAGAAAGATTATTTGGTGACAGGTCTGTTTTCTTTCTTTGCTGCAATTCATGAGGAGACCGTATGGACCCTTACCTGTCCTTCCACTTGGGAGATGGGTGTTTGAACCCCCCAGGGTTTTGTGAATATCTCTAAAGCGAATTTTTGGAGGGTGGATTATACGATCGGTTCTATGCGACAAGTGACCACACACACCCAGCCCCAGGTCCGCTCACTCACTCCCCACATCACCCCCGCCCCACACCACACTCCAGCCCGCCTCATCCACCGAGCCGAGCCAAATAGACAGGCCTGACCCTCCCCCCCCCCCCCCAGCCGGTGTAACGCAGCGTGCGGTCAAATCGCTCTACCAGGCGACCCGAGCCGGTGTCATACAGTGTGGGCAGGCTGTGCCGCTTCACTCTCGGGTCATGCGGCACAGCCTACCGGTACCAGGCGGCTGCTGCCAATGCTGAGCCATAGGAACCCGGTGGATAAAGAGTAGGGGACCATCAACCTGTACATGACTGTACCATCATTCATGAAGAACCTGGATGGAACCTAGCAGCTATCAGGCAAAGTTATTAATCATAAGTTTCACTCCATAAACACACTAGGTTTACATTTAGTGCATGATATGAGCATAATTTTACACCGTTTCCTGTCTGATATTCTTGAATATGGGAGCAAGAACATAACTTCCCACCTATGTTGCGCCGTCGTCGGCTTGATCGTGATACCAGCGCCCTTTACGGCTCAGTTGGGCCGCACGTCCACCAAACAAGGCCGTTTGTTGGGACGGCTGGCCGCGATGGGCCCCGGGGCGCCGCGGGGACTTTCGCCGCGTGTCCGGCGCGCGTCACGGCCCCGCGGGCGTCACGTGCTGTCGGCCCGTCCGTCACACTGCCCCGCGCCCCGCCCCTCGTCACCGAGCGTGACGAGGCTCGGCCGCACTCCCGGGGAAAGTGGTGCCAAGGCCGGCGCCGGCCAAAGAGGGGACAACGGACGCCGCTGCTAGAGAGAAGATCCGTCTGTGAGAAAGCTGGCTGCGAGGCGATCAGCAGTCTTGTCGCAGGCCAGACCTGAGTCGCGAGTCACGACTGAAATGTAGAATTCCAGACCACAAGAACAGAATCAATGATAAACAGTTAATTATTCAGGCTAGGAAACAGAGATGTTTTAGGTATAGGTAATATGTGTTTGTTGAAGCGTTTAGCCGCACAACTGCAAAAAATTCATTTAGGCAATTATGTAATCATGCCGCATCTAACGGACATACACAGAAGTCTCCACGGGCGACTTCGGGCTCAGACAGCCGCAGCGTCAGCCGTGAGGTCATTTATTTACAGAGCTGATCGGCTGTTCGATGGGAAGAAACAAAAAGGGCAATTATGATTTGCTTTTGCGATTTGCCTATAGTCTGAATAGCATAACAATTGCTACAAAATGTAATCAACATTTGATGAACTCTGTTCGTGAATGGCATGACTTGGATTTCACATAAAATATAAAATGCACTTATAAATTTAACTTTCCAGGCGGTGGGCGGGGGGGGGCATTTTTTGCCCCCCCCCCCTTTAGTTTTTTCGATAGATCTCGAGAACCGCTGCGCCGATCGTCACCAAACTTTCAGTGCCCTCCCGTGAATAGCCATTGCACATTGTGACAAAAAAAATTCCAAAGGCTATGATAGGTTGAACGCTAATGACGTCAGAGTGACGTCATTTCTGCAGATTTCGACCCAAAAAAAGGTTTCGCGAGAAGAGCTGTCAGGCCTACAGCTTTAGAGATACAGAAAAATGTTTCAAACATAAACGGTGTAGAATTTAAAGGGCTACAAAACTGCCCTTTTGAATTTTTGAAATTTTTTAATTTTGACCCCAAAGAAATCAAAAAAATATATTTTTTTTTAATATAATAGCCGAAAAATCCAAAAAGTTTTTTGAATTTCGGAAAAACGGAATATATGTGATAGTCCCTACCAGCCCCCGTTCACGAGCTTCAGAATTCCTTTACCGTGACGTCATCACGGCGCATGAATTTTCCTTCACCCATAGAAATGCATGCAAAGCATGGTGTGTTTCAGGCGGGCTAAGGAGAAATCTAAGGCCTACATGTGTTCAAAGGACGTACCACTAAGCCAATGGATTCGTCTCATTACCATAAATGGGGTTGAAATCGAAAAAATCGGCCTATATTAGACTAAAATGGGCCTATCAAATGGTCCTTGCAACTCATAATGAAGGATTTCCTCTGCGTTAAAAAAAATTGTTTCTTGTGATTTTTTATCAGCTACAGGGGAAATCCTTCATAATTGCTACCAGATTACTACCATATTCCCTCGCATTTCTGTTGCGCATTGCCTCACTAATCAGAGTTTTGTGAAGTTTATATTAATTTAATTGTCATATTTCGACTGATTTTGGCGATTTTCAATTATGTCAACGCAGCATGGATCAGATAGCTCTCATAGTTTGCTGAAGAATGTGACTTTTGCTTGGTTATTTTCAAGTTATCTGTGATTTGGTGCGCCGTGATCGTAGCATTATACAAATTACCTATATCAACTTTGAAAATTGAATGAACTTTTGAAGTGAAGTTCACAGGAAAAATCAAAAGTTCAAGCATAATAATTGTTAAAACATAATGATGCAACATGTGTCTCCCAGATGGAACTTATATTTCAATTAAAAACTGAAAATGTAAAACAGAAGATGGATCTGCGGAGTTACTGAGATCACAAGGTGCTCAGTCTTGATTGTTGGTAATTGAAGATGTTGAGAGAACTTGTGAATCTGCATACCAGTCCTGACTTGCTTGATTGTTTAAAACTATTTTAATTCTCATAATTGTGTAATGTGTAGTGACTGTGCACACTGCGCAGCACATGTGCGCAGGAATGTGCAGGTGGCTGGTAGGTGGTTTAAACTTCGGAGATGCGAATTTGGATGTCAGTTATAAAATTAATGGTTATGCCTTGTAGAGTAAGCTCTGCTGTTTTTTTTTGTAATTGTCTTTTTTATAATTGTAACCTTCAATGCTGTTAGTTTCATTTTTATTTAAATGCTCGACCAGAATTTGCACTTGTTCATGCATGAATGGCTAAGTTTGGGGTGTTTATTCAACCCTGACTGCTCAAGTTTTTCAAAGGCACATGACACAGCACGACTAGATCAGCTGGTACCTACCTGTTGACTATTTTTCTTTTTGGTGGTGATGTGTTTGCTGTTTGTCTTTTGCAAGGTGGTCAATGAAATAAAATAATCAGGGCGTATTTTAAGGGATTTTCACTGGGTCGGCAATCACAATTAGGGGCGGCATTTTGCACTCATAGGGGCGGCACTTGGCATCTGAGGGGGCGGCATACCTACTGATATTTAATGACCAAAAAAGACACGTTCGACGGTTCTTTTATAACTCTTCCTAAGTAATGATTTCAGATTCAACCTAAGCTCAGCGGTAGGTATTACGTTTATTTTTCCGGGATATAGTATTTCTCTCATCATAATGCGATAAATGAACTATAATTTGACCTAACAAAAAATAATTTTAAAATTTTACCTGAGGTAAACATGTTACATACCAGTCGATTCGTATCGTCAAGCTTAAAATATTCACGGCGTTTTATGGCTCTATCATAGAACAGTGGTCGGCAGGTCGCACGAGTGTGCCCACTTTATGGGCGCTGGACGGGGCCATTACCCCCACTTGTCATACCCCATTGCTTACACAGCAAGGGTCGCTGATATTCGGCCATATCCTTTGACGCCTCTATTTTTCTGCATAGGTATAAATAAAATGCAACACAATTAACTCTCTTTTTTATGGAGAGAGAGCGTGTGGAGTAAGGATTAACTCATACATTTTCTATTTATTAGTTGCTCGCGTAATGAACAGCGTATTGCAACGATACGTTCATCCCTCCCCCCCCCCCCAGGTTAATGAATCTTATACCTACCTACTCAAACATTTTCGTGACCCCAGTGACATTGTCATTGAGTTTTTGAAATTTGAATGACCTTCACTCGGTAACTTTCTCTCCGGCTCGGCCGGCGGACAAAACGCAAGCGAAGACAATGCGGGGAGTCCGGTGCTCTACCAACTGAGCCACGGAACAGGCAAATGCTCACCATAGATATACCGACTGAACGATCCCTTTATAACTTCAGCGATTGATAAGACAAACAGTGTGTAACTGTATATATAACCCTCGCCGGCACAGGCCATTTTGAGTCCTTCGACGGCACAAGGTTGGTTGGTACGACCCCCCCCCCCCCCTCGCGTTTGGCCCCTGATGGAGCTAGAGCTTCGCAGAAAAAAAACGAGCGTGTTGCCCGTCACGAGAGGAAGCCAATGATACCCAATTTCAAGGTCCTAGGTCATCGGTTGACCTTCCAGGTCAGGTCAATGACCCCAAAAATCGGGAATATCGGGACCTGTTTGAAAGTCGTTAATTGTGGCTGCTAAGGGGTTTTCCGGGGTGCTGATCACAAATATCGTGTTAGTTTTGATCACAGATGATGTCGTTAAGCGTTTAGACCAGGTCGGGTCAGGTCAGGTCAGGTCAGGTCAGGTCAGGTCAGGTCAGGTCAACCGGTAGGGGTCGTACCTGGTATTCGTAGTACCTGTCATCCGCCTCTGACAGCTTCGTAACATGTTACGGAGGCACCAAAACTACTTCGGAAATATTTAAATGGTTGCTAAATTCGAATTCAGCTCCAAAAACTAGCCTAGAAACATGTAAAACTCGAAAAAGTGAACCGAGGTCACCAAAGGTCAATGACCTGACCTGACCTTCAGGTGACCTTGACACCCACCCTTATGCATGGGAGCAACATCAAATCACATGATTGAACGTTTGAAACCACGAAAAGCTTGCAAACGCGCGGTTAATGCGAGCCGACATACGCCGAATCTTGATTTCGGCCAAACATGGTCACGGAAAAGAGGTCACAGGTGAAAGGTCATTGAAGTCAGGGTCATAAAATTTGCAGGGTAGGTGTAAAATTGATCAATTCGAGGGTACTGAAAGTTTCGTTGCGATCGGCCGCTTTTTACGCGAGTTATTTGCGATAAACCTTAGGGGGGTTGCATCAACCGGCGAGGGTTAAATGTAAGTCTCGAAATTGCGATGTCTCTGACCAAATGTAAGGACAATTTTGCGACCCTTCCATTAGGTAAAAGGAAATGGGAGAAAATCAGTGCATGTGCCTCTTTTTATAGGTAGACAAATGTCAAAGTAAACGAATTTATTATTTAAACATCAGAAAACAACTAAAAATGACACACTTGATCGGAAAATTGCCACCCACGACCCCTCGTTATGTCCTTGAGGTCATGTCAGGTCATGGTAGGCCTCCAGCAGTTTTTTTTCCAATAACTTCTGATAGAGACATGCGACATGCCTGAGCGATGAAAACACCTTACATAGATGATTTCAGTTTGACGATACAAATCGACTGATATGCAACATGACCTTTACCAGCCAGGTCATGACCTGGACCTGAGCTCAAATTTCCCAAATGACGTTTGAATGTCAAATTATAGTTCATTCTACGCATCTCGACGAGAGGAGCACAGTACTGAAAAAAACAATGTCATAACTTTCGTGAGTCAATAATTATTACAGTAAAAAGGTTCTTCATTAAAACAGCTCAGTAGAGGGGCGCAGGGGGTCCACTGTCCCCTCCAACCCTCCCCGGCCCGGCACGGGTTAAACAAGTTGTGCTCTGTAGGTTAAGCCGTTGATGTTAGGTCAAGTCTGAGGACTTCATAGGAACGTTGAAGAGCTATCGAATGCGCTTTTTCGCGGTGCTGTAGTTCTATTCTTCCCCGAGTTATGCGCCAGTTTGTCAATAAATGTTGAAACAGACAACATTTCACCCATATTTCACCTTTAATGACCTCTGGTCACCTGATATTTGACATTTGACTTGACCTAACCAAAGCACGGTTAACCAACTAACCCAAGCAGTTTTTGACACTCTTTCGAATACCGCTTACCGCGTGTCGCTTCCTACATAAGTAGCCAAGTTATAGGGGTCGGGAGGGGGGTTTAAACAAACTCAGCCCGGCGCCGGTTAAGGGAAGGCACTATCATTTTGGGGGCGCTGCAGATATGCTAAGGGACGACAGCATCATTTTGATTTTTGAGGCGCGCCACCAATTTTTTGTTAGGGCCACCGACACTGTGAGGAGCGCAATTATGTCTTTGAGCGTTGCGGGGTGGCACCATTACATTGAAGGGCGCCATGTGAGCAGTGATGTGGGGCAAAATGACAATGAGGAACGCCTCAGATACTTAAAGAAGAAAGAGACGCCAACATTACTCGGGGGGGGGGGGCAACATCACTTTTATTTTGAGGACGCCACCCACATTGTAAGGGGCGGCACTGTAACTTTAAGGACCGCCATGGATACTTTAAGGGGCGGCTCCATCATATGGAGGGGTGCTACAGAGTACAGATCGTTAATGGGCGGCAATAGGTATGATATTTAGGGACTCCGATACTTCGAATGGCGCCACCGTTTGTTTGAGGGTGACATCATCACTTTGAGGGCCACCACCGATACTGTTCGGGGCGCCACCGACACTATAAGGGGCGCCACCGACACTGCCAGGAGCACTTTGACCGGCGTTACTATCACATATGGGCGCCGTGAGCACATTGGGGGGCGGCACCATGACGTGGAGGGGCGTTACGGAAGGTTTGAGGGGCGGCAACATGACATTGAGGAGCGCCTCCGACACTTCGAGGGACACCAGCATTTCTTTGAGAGGCGGCACCTTGACTTTTGAGGAGACACCACCGACACTGTAAGGGGCGGCACCATCACTTTGAGGGGCGCCACGGATGGTTTGAGAAGCAGCACCATTATGTATATGGAGGGGCGCTACAGAAAGTTAGAGGGCGGCAACATTGTATTGATGAGTTCCTCCAAAACTTTGAAGGGCGCCACTGACACTGTAAGGGGCGGCACCAGCACTTTTAGGGGCGGCAGCATCATTTTGAGGGGTGCCACCGACTCGTTGACAGGAGACACCATCACATTTAGGGGCGCCACTGGCACTTTGAGGGAGGCACCATCACATTGAGGGGCGCCACCGATACTGAAAGGGGCGGCATCATCTTCTTGAGGGGCGGCATTATCTGCTTGAGGGGCAGCTCCATCACAATGAGGGGCTATGTGGATACCTAGAGGGGCGGCACCATTATATTGGTGGGTTCCTCTGACACTTCGAAGGGCGTCACTGACACTATAAGGGGCGGCACTAACACTTTAAGGGGCGGCAGCATCATTTTGAGGGGCGCCACCAACTCGTTGGCGGGCAGCACCATCACATTCAGGGGCGGCATCATCTGCTTGAGGGGCGGCTCCATCACAATGAGGGGCTATGTGGATATCTAGAGGGGCGGCACCATTATATTGGTGGGTTCCTCCGACACTTCGAAGGGCGTCACTGACACCATAAGGGGCGGCGCCAACACTTTAAGGGGCAGCAGCATCATTTTGAGGGGCGCCATCGACTCGTTGGCGGGCAGCACCATCACATTCAGGGGCGCCACCGGCACTTTGAGGGCGGCACCACCACATTGAGGGGCGCCACCGATACTGAAAGGGGCGGCATCATCTTCTTGAGGGGCGGTATCATCACATTGAGGGGCTCCACAGATGCTTAGAAGGGCGGCACCATTACATTGAGTGGGACTACTAACAGATTTAGGGGCGGCACTGTCACATTGAGTTGTGGAATCATCACTTTCTATAGACGGCTGCTTCACTTTAAGAGGCGGCATTATCATTTCGGAGGGCAGCAGCCTCACTATGAATGACGGCACCTAGCCTGCATGTGCGTGCTGCATCCTAGAGGGGGCGGCAACTGGGTCGGCAAACGGCTGTCACTGGGTCGGCATTCTCCGTGACTGGGTCGGCAATTGCCGACCCAGTTAACATGTTAAAATACGCCCTGAAAATAATGCATTATTTTGGAATGTTTCCTTGACAGAAGCCAGGAGCCGGATTGATGTGTGCTGGTGAATGAGATGGTTCAAAAGCATTATCTGATGTTTTCAATGTGCATAAGCCATAACATCCCTTTCATACGCTGAAGTTTTAATAGCTTCTCAGTCTCTGTCATTTTCCTGAAATATTGGTGTACAGTAGATAAGAGATATCAGTACCTTCTCAGAGGTACCTGCCTTCTGCTGGATGAATATTTAATTGGTTGGACAAAATGGCCAGGTAGCCTTATGATAATGTAATGTGAAATCTTATTTCTATAAAACTTTGAAAATGAAGTTCTAATTATTCATATGTGCATACATTTTTGATGACTAAGAAAGTTTTCCACAAGAGTAGAAAATGTGGGAAAGTCTTTCAAATAACACATTCTGAAGGCTCAATGCTGACAGAGTGCTGCTTCAAAGAATAACTGACTTGCTGGGTTACGAATATTTCTTTATTTTAATTTTCAAATGTAATGTACAATGCATTGCAGTGAAATAACAAAATAGTGCAGTAAAATAGTATTGGCGACGATCAAACAACACGTGCGCCATTGATGTCTGCAAAAATTGCTACCAGATTGCTACCAAATCCGTGACGTCACTACGGCGCCTTTATTTCCCTAGTGAACCAACCTGAGTAGTAAAGTAATCGTAAAGTAATCTTGGTCCCTACCGCCTTCTATCCACATACCGAATTTGAGATCGAGACCTCTTTTTTTTGGCCAAGTTATAGCGAAAAAAAAACTGTTCAAAATTGATGACGTCAAATTTTCAAACTCATTTTTTAGCAATTCTAGACCTCGTAGCGCAAAACAAAGACCACTATTAGACTCCCCGTGACGAGGTGCATCGAATCAATACCCATTTAATGCAAAAATATTAACCCGCGCGGGGCTGGGGGGGGTAAATTTTACCCCCCCTCGCAAATTTTTGCGATATCTCCAAAACGGCGGCGCGCAGCGCCGCCAAACTTTTAGTACGTTTTCTTACATCAATTTGACACCTTCCCTGAAAATTTGAGCGAAATCCGTCGGAAAATTTTTGAGAAATTGACGTTTTAGTGACGTCATGTTCGCCATTTTCGCCTAAAAAACGGCAAAAGTTCAAACGCCGCTAACATCTTCATTTTTAAAGGAATCAAGACGTAACAAAAAAGGTTATACGTAATTTTACTTTGTTTATCAAATGGCTATCTCGGTTTTTTGAAAATTTTGGATTTTGGCCTAAATTTTTTCAAAAAACTGATTTTTTTTGGGAAATTCATTATAAAATCCAAAATTTTGAGTCTATCGAAAAAACCGGAATATATGTCAGAGAAGTGGTCTATGTGCACCTACATACCAAATTTTAGAAGAATCGGTTCAAAAATGTGGGAGTTATTCAAAATTTTATGACGTCACGACACACAAAATTTTTGAAAAATGACTTTTTTGGAAGTTCTAGACCTCGTACGGAAACAAAAATAGCCCCATTCGATTTGCCGTGAAAAACTGCATCAGATAGACACCTTTTTAGGCCTTAACAACCAACTTCAAAATTTGACCTCACTTGACCTGACCTTGACCTGACCTTGACCTGAAATTCATCCAGAGGTGGTCCATATCACTTATTGAGTGTGCCTATTGAATTCTATGAGTAAAATGACCCATAAAACATGTGTCGCACATGCCCTTTTCTATATTTTGTTTTTTGGTGACCTGACCTGACCTGACCTGACCTTGACCTTGACCTCTGAATGATATTGTATGCAACGAATATTGTCTTGGTAGCCTAAGAACACGTTTTGGGCGATCAGTCTCAGTCCATGACTCCATTCTTCGACAACTACGGTGCAAGGCCGATACTGTAGAAACTTGCAATTTGTACCCTTGACCTGACCTTGACCTTGACCTCAAACTTTAAATTAAGTACATGTTTTTAGTAGTTCGTGATGAGAGCTTTCGATTGGCGTTTGAATTTTCCAAATCGGACCATTAGTTCGGGAGATAACAGGGGGGGTAAAATTTACCCCCCCCCCCCAGCCCCGCGCGTTCGGCTGGAGACCCCAGCCCCGCGCGGGTTAACTTTGAAATTTGACCTTTTTTGACCTGACCTTGACCTGACCTCCACCAGAAAGTGACCTAAACCGTACCTGATGGTCTGATAACCAACACCATTGAGTTGGAAATGAAAAACTGTCTAAAAAACATGCATCGCACAACCTTAGTAAAGTTGGGTTCATGTGATGACCCTTGGTGACCTTTGGTGACCTGACCTGTGACCTGACCTGGTATGACCAGTGACCTCTAATAGCAACATATGTACATACTAGACAACTGACGCCCTATCGCTGATTTTCGACAAAATGCGTTTTACTCGGTGTTATAGCGCTTTCCCTAGAAACCCCGTAAACGGTGAAACATTTTATCTTTGACCTGAACTTTGACGTCATTGGTGACCCCGAGGTCAATGAAATTTGGTTTCCTTCGACAAATTTGACAGGGCTATCGAACGCCGTTTCAATTTTCCTAATCCGTCCAGTAGTTTCGGAGATACGGGGGGAAACAAAAAAAATGCCCCCCCCCCCCAACGCGCGGAAGGTGGCCGAGAGGCCCACCGCCTGCCGGGTAACCTCAAAATGTCAACTTGAAAATTTGTTATCAGGTCAAGGTCATGCTCATGACCTCACCAGAAAAAGTCATAGGTACCTACTGTGATATCAGTCGAATGTCGATCGATCCGTATCGTCGGGCTGAGCACATCTAATGCTTTTTCATCTCTCTAGCATGCCTCTATCAAAAGATATTCGCGGAATATACATTCTTGGACGATACCGCGAAAACGAAATATTTCATCGAGAGTTTTCAAAGGATTTCATGCACGAGGCCTTGGCCGAGTGCATGAAATTGCGGAGTGTGATTTACACAGTGGGCCGGCAATGCGTAAATCACACCGGGGTGTGATCAGGGGGAGGCACTCGCCTTGGCCGTATATGGGCCAGAATGTCTAAGGCGATTTCCGCCATGTTGTGTATACCAAAGTCTTGAAAAGTTGATCACTGCAATCAAACTGCAAGCATAAAGCAGCAGCACTTTTGAGTGTTGTACCTCTCACTAAACTGCACCTCTGCTACCGTACATGCAATTTATATTTCTGGTATACACAACATGGCGGAAATCGATAGACAAAAACAAGTCACCAATGCTCCTTCCAGTATATATTAGAGTTCAGTGGGTGTGATATACACAATGTGCTCCTAGTGTGTAAATCACACCCGGGTGTCAGACCACGCAGCACCTGGGTGTGATTTACACAGTAGGCCCGGCAAATGCGTAAATCACACCGTGGTGTGATATACACAATGTGCTCCTAGTGTGTAAATCACACCTGGGTGTCAAACCACGCAGCACCTGGGTGTGATTTACACAGTAGGCCTAGCCAATGTGTAAATCTCACCAGGGTGTGATATACAATTGTGTGCTCGGTAGTGGGTAAATCACACCTGGGTGTCAAACCACGCAGCACCTGGGTGAGATTTACACAGTAGGCACGGTAACAAGACACTTAACCAAACCTTAGACCTGACCTGACCTGACCTAACCTAACCTAACCTAACCTAACCTAACCTAACCTAACCTAACCTAACCTGACCTACTGATTTTTGCCTACCCGTGGATGAGGAAGAAGGTACTCGCATGAAGAGATTGCAAGCAATGGTAAGTCAAATATTTTTAGGTTAAGTGGTTGTGCATCAGGCTTCAGGCCTTCGGCCTGAAGCCAGATACACAACCACTTAACCTAAAAATATTTGACTTACCATTGCCTGTAATCTCTCCTAAGGCATTGCCTTCGGCACTGCACCGCTTCGCCACAAGCATTCAGACGTCGCTTTCCATATTGTATTGGTGCTTTTAAACTTGTCGGTCGGCAGCGAACCCACCGCTACCAAGGAAAAGCGAAAATGCGGGAAAAAGCGCCCGCACCGACGGGACTCGAACCCGCAACATTCATATCATGGTGCAAGCACCTTCACCACTAGGCCAGGCGGTCAGCTGCTTCGGAGAGAGAGGACGCCCGGAATCCCGCCGGAATATTCGTAGTGCTTAGTCTGATCTGACCAATGCACAGTGGGGATTTTTCCGATCTAGCACGTATTTATTCGTAGAGGGCAAACCATAGGTATAGTCTGTTCCATATCAAGCTTGCAGTCGGAGTTTCTTCGGCAGATCGCTCCTCCGCTCAAGAATTTGTATCTTGAAATGTAAGCTGCATATACAGAAATCACGCACTGCTTTCAGCAGGGCACTTCGACTGCAAACTTGAAACGGAACAGAGTATAGAATTGTAGCCAGATTGTGCACAGATGTTGACTGGTGTGTCCTGGTGAGAATTTTACTTGTAAATGTGCATAATCAACATAGTATAGGGGGTTCAATTGGACCCCCCGCTCAGCCGTTTGGCCCCTGATCAAGCTAGAGCTTCGCGGAAAAGTCAAGCGTGCTGCCTATGACGAAATTAGGCCGAATATATGCAATTTCAAAGTCCAAGGTCATAAGCTGACTTTCCAAATCAGTTTAACCCGCGCCCTGGTGTGGGTCTGAGCCACCTTCGCCCTGGTGGGGGGGGGCCAAAATGACCCCCCCCGTCTAACTCGAAAACGAAGAGGGCTAGGAAGACGCAGAAAAAAGCAAACGAAAGCCCATAACAAGTACGTTCGAAAGTATTTCGGTCATTTTTTCGCTAAGGTCAATATTGAGGTCGCTAGAGGTCATCATAGGTCAAATTTCAGTGTTTTCGGTGTTGCCGGACATATTCCGCTGTAGCTCGGAAACTAGAAGAGCTAGAGAGCCGCGGAAAAAAGCAATCGATAGCTCTTTTCAAGCTCTTTCGCCAAGGTTCGTCAGATTTGACCTCAGCTCAACGGTTTGGCCTACAGAGGTCATGCAAGGTCAACTTGGCAAATTTCGTTGAAAATGTTTTTAACTATAGCATGCATTCACGAGAAAATAGAGAAACGATTCATGCACCATCGTGCTTGGCTCGTCGAGACGCGTCGAATGATATATAGTTTGACCTCGAAAGGTCATTTTGAAAATTTGACCTCAGGTCAAGGTCATGACCTTACCGAAATAGGTCATGCTGCATATCATTCGATCCGCATTGACGAGACAAACACGATAAACGTCGAACGGAGTCTCTATCTCTATTCAATAACAAGTAAGTGCAGAAAAACCGCTGGTGACCTCTGGTGACCAGGGAGATGACCTAGCGTGACCTCAGCGAGGTCACAAGCAAATGGTTTCACATGGGCTGTGATTTGCTGACCCAAGACACTTCAATAACGAAATATAGGAACAATCACGCCCGATTTAGCTGAAAAACAACTACTTTTCGATTCTCCCATTGACTTATAATGGGGAGCAGCGATGACCTGACCTGACCTTAGGTCACATTTATAAAAAATCCGAGATAGCCATTTTGTAGAGCTGGGTGACATCTTCAAGTACTGTAAATTTTACATCGATCGGATAAAAGCTGTGCCTTTGAGAGAGCTTTGAACTTTTTTAGAGGTGGTGTCAGTTTTGGTGACCTTGTGACCTGACCTGACCTGACCCGAACCCCCCAAAAAAGGACATGATGTAAAAATGTTGAATAAACAGCTATACAAAGTTTCAGGGCGCTAACTCAAGTGGTTTCTGAGTTATCGCTGAAAAACCACAGGGGGGGGCCAAAATGGCCCCCCCACCAGGGCGAAGGTTAATGACCCAACTAAAGTTGGGAAATCGAGACCTCTTGAAACTTCGCAAAGTTAGGGCGTTACGGGGTATTTTGGGGTGCTGATCACGAATTTCATGTTAGTTTTGATCACAGACGATGTCTTTATGCATTTAGGCCTGGTCGGGTCAGGTCAGGTTAGATCAATTAGTAGGCGTCCTGCCGGCCATCCAATGATCCATAGAAGTGTCACCTACTACTGATAGCTTCGTAACATGGAACGAATTACGAAGGCACTAGAACTACTTCGTAAATATTCAAATGGCTGCTAAAATCGAAATCAGCACCAAAAACTACCCTAGAAACAAGTAAAACTCGAAAAGTGAACCAAGGTCATCAAAAGGTCAATGACCTTGACTTGACCTTCACGTGACCTTGACACCCACCATTATGCATGGCACCAACATCATTTCACATATTTGAACGTTTAAAACCACAAAAAGACTGGAAACCGCGGATAATGTGAGCTGGCATACGCCGAATCGCGATTCCGGCCAAACATGGTCTCGAGAAATATGTCACAGGTCAAAGGTCAGTTGGGTCAGAGTCATGAAATTTTTAGGTTAGATGTAAAATTGATGATCTCGAGGGTACCGAAAGTTTCGGCGCGATCGGCCGCTTTTTGCGCGAGTAATTTGCGGAAAACCATGGGGTTTTATCCGACCCATTCCCCCTCCCCCTCCCACAAGTGCGATGGTTAATAAGGTTACGGTATGTATAATTTACGCTTGTCATCCTATTCCTAATGAATGTGTCTCAGAAAATATGCATCATATAAATCACGAAGTAAAATTATTCGCCTATGTCCGGAACATACCTATATCGTGCTGTTTGCCCTTGCGCTCCTCGAGTGGGGTGTTAACCCGCGCACCGACGGGGGGGGCGGATATCCGCCCCCCCTGAGGTTTTTCGCGAATAGCGGGAAAACCGCGGCGCGTAGCGCCGCGAAATTTGGTATGACTATTCCCTTATCAATTTTACACATGGTGTGCAAGTTTGAACCTCCTACCTTTCAAGGTCAGGTCACCAGGTCACTTTGAATGACCCAACCTCAAGTCACTTTTTTGCAACTTTGTCACCGTGCCAGAGCTACAGTAGATGTCGGAGGCTTTTGAAAGTCGCAGGATGTTATTAGGTCATTAGTAGCTACAATTTGTATATCTCGGAATTTTGATATCGGTGACCTAAGGTCAGGTCAATTTCGCGACCTCCCCATTATAAGTCAATGGGGGAAAAATCAACTCCCTGTTTTTACCACTAAAACGGGTCGGAATGGCCCCATATACCATACATGACTTCATATACGATCAACCTTCACTACCTTGAGGTCTGTTTTGCTGTTGGGCAGCTGTGAGGTCATGTGACGTCATCAAAGGTCACCAAATGTTTTTGGCCAATAACTCCGTACAGGAACAAGATACAGACGCGTGGATGGTCTCATTGTGTTCAGCTCGTCAAGACGCATCGAATGATATACATGATGACCTCGAGGTCACGTGACCTGAGGTCAACCTTTGACCTTGACCTTTCGAGGTCAAAATATATATCATTCGATGCGGATTGACGAGAGGATCACGATGATGCCCTTAGTTTGTTCCTATCTTGACTAATTCGAAAGTTATTCGAGAAAAACTCTCTCCATATTTAGCGCCGCCATTTTGACTTTTTCGACCCCTGTGACGTCATCTTTGACCTGACCTGAAAATGACCTTTGTAAAAATTGTAGATCTTGACCGTGCGTATCCGATGCCGTTTACCGCTTGTCGCTATCTTGCTTCGTTCTCGAGATCTCAGGGGGGGGCGGTCATCCGCCCCCCCCCCCCCCCCGTCGGTACTAAGTTGGCGCAGACCCCCGTCGGTGCGCGGGTTAAGATACTCTAATGTGAATATTCCGTGTTCAGGCAAGTTTCGGCAGCCAAACTAGGCGTTGTCTTGTGCAGAAGAAAGTGGCGAATTCGATAGGATATATTTCGGAGTGGAAAAGTGTGGAGAACATTGTTGATTTCCTACATTTATTTAGAATACCATTCCTTCAATATGGTGTCTGTAAGGGTTTTTTGTAAAGGGCATTTTGTGACCTTAGTAAGGTTGTGGCATACTTTCTGTTTGCCATTCCATTCCTAATAAAGGTGCCTTTCAGACGATATGCAACTTTAAGACCTCGCAAGATTAAAACCAACAGGACAGGACAATGAAATTAAGCTATACTGTCGGGCCTTGCTGAGCCCATTGAGTAATCACGCATGAGTTTGAACTTTGGGCGCATTTTTCCTAGTTTTGCTGTGGACATACAGATAAAAGAATGCCATATATGAAAAATTCAGACATTTCTTAGCCCTACTGACACAAAAAATAAACCAAAATCCAAAAAATATTTTTTGAATTAATAGGCGCTAGATCGGAAAAATCCCCACTGTGCAATGGGCGAGCAGAGTCACTGCTCTGACCAATGGACGTTCAGCGTTGCTATGACGTCACATCGTGGTGAGATATACACACAGCTGCCCTCCCTCTCTGTGTATTCCTCACCCGGGTGTGATTTACACTACGCATCTACGACGTGACTGTCGTAAGCCAAAACGAGCTCATCCGGCTGGTGAATCGAGGAATTCGGCTGCAGCTCCACCTTATACCCCCAGGGTAAGAGGTCTCAATGTCATGGACAGTGTTCAGGTGGACGGAGCAATAAACGGCAAACCCTGTCCGGTGATTGTCGATTCTGGCGCGAACCAGACTATTATCCGCAGGGACGTCCTGGAAGTGGAGGATTTGCCTCCAGCGAAAGAGAGACTGAACGACGTCACGGGGCGCTGCTCAGCACTGTGGGGGCCGCTGGAGGTACAGCTAAAAATAGGACATTTCCAGTCGACTCACAGTGTCTATGTATCGGAACAGCTAACCGAGCGCTGCATCTTGGGGTTGGACTACCTCAGGAAACACCGATGTGTGCTGGACGTGGGTAACATGATCTTGAACGTGGATGGGACAGATATTCCTGCATTTTCCGGCTCAGGATCAGGAAATCAAGAGTACAGAGCTTTCAGGGTTCAAGTGAGGAAGTCAGTCACGCTACCCCCTCGCTCCGAAACCATGGTAACCTGTAGGTCATTGGGGTCCACTTTTGATGCACCAGGTATGATCGAGGCTAGGGCTGGACCGGTACAGGGAGTGATTGTGGCACGCACACTGGTGGACGCATCGCATAAGTCTTTCCAAGTGCTGATGGCTAATCTCACCGACAAGCCGAAACGCATCAAACCTCACTCTGAGGTTGGCATTTGCGAACCTGTACAAGTAGAAGTTACCAGAGGAGACGACCAGGCCCCCAGGCACACGGAACTGCCATCGCATCTGCAATGCTTGATCGATAGGTGCAGTGGGCACCTGTCCTCAGACCAACGACGTTCCGTAGAAGCCCTGCTAGTGAAACATGCTGACGTCTTCTCAAGTGGAGACGGTGACCTGGGGTGTACTCAGCTGACAGAACACCACATCAACACCGGGTCTCATCGCCCAGTAAAAACACCGCCCCGACGTCTGCCAGTACCGAAGCGCGCAGAAGCAGAGAAGGTGGTCCAGGAGATGGCTGATCACGGTCTGATAGAAAAATGTGCCAGTCCATGGTCGTCCGCGCTAGTTATGGTAAGGAAAAAGGACGGTTCCCTGCGATGCTGTGTTGATTACAGAACTCTGAATCGACTAACCATCAAGGATTCATACCCATTGCCACGCATAGACGATTCACTAGATGCACTCGCAGGAGCCCAGTGGTTCTCAACACTGGACCTCAAGTCTGGATACCACCAGGTACCAATGGCGGAAGAGGACAAACCGAAAACGGCGTTCTCATGTGGCAGTGGGCTCTGGCAATTCCGCGTGATGCCGTTCGGCCTCTGCAATGCTCCTGCTACTTTTGAAAGGCTGATGGAAGCGGTACTAAGCGGGCTGCATTGGAATTCCTTGCTGGTTTATTTGGACGACGTTATTGTTTTCGGACAAACTTTCGAACAGGAACTTCAGCGCTTGGGGGAGGTGTTCGAAAGGTTTCGAGGAGCAAACCTGAAACTCAACCCCAAGAAATGCAACTTGTTTCAAAGGCAAGTGCAGTATCTCGGACATGTCGTGTCTGCAACTGGCATACACACGGACCCGGACAAGTGTGCCTCGGTCAGGGACTGGCCGGTCCCAGAAGACAGGAAGCAACTTCGCAGTTTTCTGGGACTGTGCACTTATTACCGGCGATTCATCCGCCAATTTGCTACAATCGCTGCACCACTGCACAATCTAACGAAGGAGGGACATAAGTTCATGTGGGACACGAACTGTCAAGCGGCTTTCGAAATGTTAAAAGAGAAGCTGACTTCAAGCCCAGTTTTGGCTTATCCTGACCCTGCAAAGCCATATATTCTAGACACCGATGCGAGCAGTTGCGGCGTAGGTGGGGTGCTCTCGCAAGAGATCAATGGGGAAGAAAGAGTGATCGCCTTCTTTAGCCGGTCGCTAACTCGACCAGAGAGGAACTACTGCGTGACAAGAAAGGAATTGCTGGCGATGGTCGACGCCACCAGGCACTTTCATCATTACCTCTACGGAGCACATTTTGTGATTCGCACGGATCACGCAGCCCTTAGGTGGCTGAGGAGCATCAAGGATCCGGAAGGTCAGCTAGCCCGCTGGTTGACACGACTAGACCAGTACGACTTCACAGTTCAGTACCGACCGGGATCTGCACACACCAATGCAGACAGCATGAGCAGGCGCCCCTGCCAAGCTGAATGCAACTACTGCAGCAGGAAGGAGGTGGTTGAGCATGGGCGCTGTTTGATGGCTCAAACAGAAACCGGTTCTCCGCGCAGGGAGTCACAGGCCGTTGGGGTCACATGTGATCGGTCTGTGGAGCGTGCACCGAAGGATGCACCAGATGTTGAAGACATCTCGAAGGCGCAGCTGGAGGACAAGGATCTCGAACTTATTATAGCGGCTATCAAAAACGAAACTGGAAGACCTGCGTGGGAGAGGATGTCTGCGAGCAGCATAGAAGCCAAGCATTACTGGAGCCAGTGGGACATGTTGAGGGTGCATGGAGGGGTTCTCCAGCGCCGGTGGGAGTCGGTGGATGGATCCTCCGAGCGTTGGTTAACTGTGATCCCACAGAGCCTGCGCCCCTTGATGTTGGAAGAAACCCACGATGCCTTGACGGGTGGCCACTTCGGCATCAAGAAGACGCTGCAGCGTTTGAGACAGCGGTTTTACTGGGTAGGCATGCGTCAAGATGTCACAGAGTGGTGCAAGGCTTGTCAAATCTGCTGTGCAAAGAAAGGTCCCCAACGGAGGATCCAGGCACCATTGCAGCTCTACCAGGTGGGCGCCCCGATGGAACGGGTAGCCGTTGACATCACAGGCCCTCTACCCGTCACGGCGTCAGGCAACCGATACATCTTGGTGGCAATGGATTATTTCACGAAATGGCCGGAAGCGTACGCGATCCCAAACCAAGAGGCTACGACCGTGGCAAGGAAACTGGTCGATGAGTTCTTCGCGCGCTTCGGGATGCCGAATGAGCTTCACTCCGACCAAGGACGAAATTTCGAGAGTGCCGTCTTCAAGGAATGCTGCAGCCTGATGGGTGTCCGAAAAACGAGGACGACGGCCCTACATCCAGAATCGGACGGAATGGTTGAACTGTTTAACGCAACACTTGGACAGCAACTGGCTAAATTCTGCAGGGACAATCAAGCCAGTTGGGATGAAAAGCTCCCTTTGATGCTGATGGCCTATCGCTCAGCGGAGCATGAATCAACTGGATATACGCCAGCCAGACTGATGAGTGGCCGAGAACTCCGCCTTCCTATCGATGTGACCACCGGAGTACCTCCAGCCGACGCTGTAACCGATAACTTGCCTCAGTATGTAGAAGAGACGAGAAAAAGCCTTATCAACATACATCAGCATGTGCGAGAGAACTTGAAGATCGCGTCAGGATCCATGAAACTACAGCATGATGCCAAGGCCACACAGAAAGTTTTGGAGCCAGGGGACAAAGTGTGGCTCTACAACCCAAAGAGGAGGAAAGGCATGTGCCCGAAACTAGCCTCTGATTGGGAAGGACCTTTCATTATTGCCAACAGGCTGTCCGACGTCATTTATCGAATCAGAGGAGAAGGGCGATCTAAGCCAAAAATCGTGCACATCAACAGGCTCTGGAAAAGGCATGAGGACGCAAAGTTCACTTGGTCACGAGACCCCACCAGGGTAACGGAAGAGGCCCTCACAACGGAACACTCGACCGAAGACTCCACCTCCGGCACAGAAGCAGCGGCACAAACAGGATCCGGTGGCGATCCTGACCTGATGGGAATCACGGGTGGCCCCAAGAGTCCCTCTGTCCCTGTCAATGGACCTCCCCTGGTTGACACGATCACTCACGCGACAGGGCACCTCTTGGACAGACCCGCAGCCGGGGGAACCGGGGTAGGTGACGATTCGATTGCGACAATGGGCGACATCAGGACGAGAACGCAGACTGATAGGGCTACCAGAGTCCGCAGAGCACCGGCATGGCTTGCTGACTTTGTGCTCGACGTCTAAAGACGTTAAGATCTTGCTGACAGACATGCTGTGCCCTCGGCAATGATGACAGAACTCTCGAAATTGACATCTTGACCGGTTGTCGCCAGGCTCTCGGGGGATCCGAGACTGGAAGCCGCAAGATGGACGACGAAGCAGTGTTGTGGGACTCGGACTTGGAGGAGTTCCTCAGTCAAGCAGTGCAGCAGCTATCTTCACAAGCAGCACCTGAGGGGAGAACCCATCTGCTTCTAGGCGATTCGATCGCCAGAGATGCACCGGTGGGCGTCTCGCCTCCAGACCTTCTTCTTCGTCTCGAGAAGGGCGGACACAGCTGGGCACGACTGGCGATGGAAATTGACGGGGACATCGACTTGTGGTGCCGCGCGGCCAAAGGCTACGGTCGGCCATTGGGCCGAGCTGTAGTCTGGATGACGGGGAATGACATTTACCCACGGCACGGTACCCGCATCTCCGGAATGAACCTCGACGACCTCAAGAGGAACGCGACCGAAGTAGTTCGATCCCTGCGGAAAGTGACTGAGGAGGTGGTGATCTTGGGGCCGTTACCCAGATGGAAATTCGACACTAACAAGACCTGGACCCAGACGCCGGCGTTTCACGCTGAACGAAGCCTAAAGCACACTTTCTGTGACAGTGCCGGCGTAGGCTTCGAGAATTTGGGACGGACTCTGACTGTCACTCGTGGCAAATGCAAAGCGTTAGTGCCGTCGGTCAGCATCTACTTCGCATCCGACGGCATTCATCTATCCCACCGCGGATACGAGAAGGTGCTCGACAAACTGCCAAGCTGGCTTACGTGGGCTTCACGTGAAGACGAGTGATAGGTGTATTATCTGCCTGTAGGTTGCAGTGGGAAGTGCTTGCCTTTTTTTGTTAATTGTTGATTTATTTTGCCCTTGTGGCTTTCGGTAAATGTTTTTTCCAAGCGGGAAAAAATATTGGAGGGGGGCAGTGTTATGTGGATTTGCATTGCTTGGGCCTGTGACGTCATTTGGCTTCCACCAATAGGCGCTCGGTTTACTTTTGTATGACCCATACGAGGTCACGCCAGGGCGGTGACCGGGACGGTCGGTCAGTTCGAGGATAGCTCTCGCCACGTAAGTACCTCGGGTTGGTGTTAGGGTCGTCTGCGCCAGGGGTTCTGGCGGGACGTCTCCCCTTCCCCCGCGAACAGTGTCATTCCGATATTCCCGGCTTGAAATCGTCTGCGCCAGGGGTTCTGGCAGGACGTACGTATCTCAACTGTGCAATATACCAAAGTCAAACGTAACAATACTCTAATGTGAATATTCCGTGTTCAGGCAAGTTTCGGCAGCCAAACTAGGCGTTGTCTTGTGCAGAAGAAAGTGGCGAATTCGATAGGATATATTTCGGAGTGGAAAAGTGTGGAGAACATTGTTGATTTCCTACATTTATTTAGAATACCATTCCTTCAATATGGTGTCTGTAAGGGTTTTTTGTAAAGGGCATTTTGTGACCTTAGTAAGGTTGTGGCATACTTTCTGTTTGCCATTCCATTCCTAATAAAGGTGCCTTTCAGACGATATGCAACTTTAAGACCTCGCAAGATTAAAACCAACAGGACAGGACAATGAAATTAAGCTATACTGTCGGGCCTTGCTGAGCCCATTGAGTAATCACGCATGAGTTTGAACTTTGGGCGCATTTTTCCTAGTTTTGCTGTGGACATACAGATAAAAGAATGCCATATATGAAAAATTCAGACATTTCTTAGCCCTACTGACACAAAAAATAAACCAAAATCCAAAAAATATTTTTTGAATTAATAGGCGCTAGATCGGAAAAATCCCCACTGTGCAATGGGCGAGCAGAGTCACTGCTCTGACCAATGGACGTTCAGCGTTGCTATGACGTCACATCGTGGTGAGATATACACACAGCTGCCCTCTCCATAGGCGCGGGAGCCGGGGGGGCAGTGGGGGCAGCTTGCCCCCCCAACTCTGGGGCCGTAGGGGCGGTGCCCCCACAGCTTTGAGACGGAATACCACACTTTTTTTGCAAATGTTTTCTTTTTTTGTTCAAAAAGCCGAGGGGTGACAAATAAGTAGCCTAAAACCGGTGAGAAAACTAGATTTGGGGGTACCCTAGGTTGATCTCTATTATGGTGTGCCCCCCCAGTCAGAAAGTAGTTCCCGCGCCCCTGGCCCTCTCTGTGTATTCCTCACCCGGGTGTGATTTACACTACGTAGTAGATTTTGTGTATATCACACCGGGGTGGGTGTGATTTACACAAATGGCCGGTATTGTGTAAATCTCACCGTGGTGTGATATACACGGTCCCTTATGAAACAGAAGCCCTCGATGAAATCAAGCTATCCAAGAAAACCATCCAAGAAAATGTCTCGCGCAAAGTTTCTTGGATGGCTGGATTGCATTGCAAGACTGCATCAAACATACAGGAAAAACTGTTAGATACCATTCGTGACCTGAAATGACCTCAGGGGCATAAACAGGGGTCACGGCCCACAGGTACCATTTCATGCTCATTGCTCAGTGTGTCAAAGGTACTTGTAATTCAGTGTTTGAGAGTATTTTTAATGGCTTTCGTCCAAAAGAAAAAAAGGATGTCGCATATTTCTGGTTGCAAGGGTTGCAACTTGCATGAAGGTGATATGAACCTGAAGCCAAATTCGTCGGGAAGTATTTTTGATGCATTTGAAGGGAAAGCGCTACCACAAATTGGTAGCTGTAAAAATGAATACAGCTACGACGATGCTGCGTCATTTACTGGCGCATCAGGTTAGCAATCAGCAAAGAGTTCTCTATATACCGTGCAGCAAAGTTGGCAAAATTATTTGAACGGATATTGATATAGCGTATATAGGGGCCTTTTAGCATTATTTTTTTGTAAGCCTAAGTTCTATACAGTTATGATCTTGATCTAGAATATATAGGTGCATTTATCGATCCATAGTCATTAGAGACTTTACAATAGGCCATTAATCAACACTGCTTTGGTTAAGAGTAATCCAAATCCTGGGAGATCTGCTTGTATTTTAATTATTAAAACTCTCCATTATCCTATTCCAATTCAGAGCAACTCCAATTGTGTCAGTCATATAATGGTGGACCTTCGGGGAGGTAAATTGAAATAGAGGGCACATACATAGAGACTGCTGCAATAATTGTGACAATTTTTTAAATAATTATGTTTCATATTCTTGTAGGTTGAGGTTGTAAATCAAAATTATAAGAAGCTGTAGCCTGTAAGTTATTCATTTTAAAACTTGTATTGTTAAATTTGTTGGTAATTCAGGAACGCTCACTGCTGCATGACCTGCGGCCAGCTCTCCTAAACGGCCTCCCATACAAGGGGCTTAGCCTACTTCACATTTCACAATCCAAAATCCAAATTACTACCTACCTCAACCTATGGCTAATGTGAACACAATTTGAGCATAATCATAACTTCATTAGGTGTGATATCATTTTTTCAGCCAATTTAGGCACCTAAATTACTAAAGTTTTCATCCATATTTGCTTTCTCAAGGTCTTGTTAACGTTTTAGACTCGTTACCTATTGACAATAAAAAGCATTGCCTTATTTGCCTAGGTACCTATTTTTTCAGTTAGACTGGACATAAGTATTCATTTATGATAGAATGTTGAGGGTGGGATGCATTTAAAATCATAGCAAAACCACGGCTGTTAGCTATTGTCATTTACAAGCAGTTTAGGTGAAAATCACATTTTGCACCCTGAGGCCTCAAAATTGAATAAAGACCACACCATATTGCTGTGATAATGAACCATATATTTATCTAGAAAATTGTTTGTATGATCACTTATCCCTAAAAAGCAGGTGAATGTAAAACAGAAATGCCAAAACCTTACCTAATCTAATGTAGCTTGACCTTACTCTGTGGTGGTTGGTTGAGTGTAATTATAAATATTTGGTGTAAGAAAATGTGTGTATTGATGCATTGTGTCACCTTACAAGCCTAGAAGGATGTGTTATTCCTTTCCATTTTTTTTTTTTGAGAATACCTACAATTTCTAGAGGGTGGTAAGGGTTTGTATAATGTGTAGCTTAAGTACATGCTTGTATTATGTGCATTGTGCACCATCGTCTTAAAGGGACACTCCCACCTTAACATTAGTTTTGAGTTGAGATAGCCAAATTGGTGGCCATGGCCTGCAAATACCGGTTTGGGCACTCACAACATCGACAAATGCTTTAATTCGGAGATATGGAATTTCAAACTTGCAGTTTTCGGATTCTAAGGGGCTAGTGCATTGGTATGCCCCCTTAGAATTTGTGACGTCAGCGGAGATCTAACGATTTTTAAATCTTTTACTAAAACGTTTGGTAGCACGCGGTGGTATATGCTGCTTTGCGCGCAACAAATGCCGCACTTTCAAATAAAGTCGCTAGGAACAGCGGAGATCCCAAAAAGTAAACAAAAGTAAAAGTCTAATATCTTGAAAACCGGTGAATATTTTTCGATGAAATTTGGTAGATATTCGTTTTCGCTCTTTCTGAACCGAGCGACATCACTTTCGTGCCAATTCATTAACTTTTTTGAAGGTGGGAGGGTCCCTTTAAGTCTTCCCAGTAAACCAGCTGTCATTTGGTAAATGGTGGGATAAGAAAGGAGGAGAAAAGTAGAAGTGAGAGTTGGTGTCAGGTCAGGAGGAATGTAATGGAACTTGGAGGAGCAACAAGAAAAATGTTTTAACAAGAGGAGTTTACAGGAGCTTAGAGGAGGCTGGATTAGCCACATGAGCTTACCCAAAGCTTACCCACAGGCCTTCTTGATTGAATGCAAAGGCCTTGAGTATGACCGAGTGGCTTTTTAGTTGTTGGGATTTGATATTTTCCTTTTATATGAACTGACCTCTTTTAACTTTGAAATCTGAGGATTCTGCTTCTAAGCAAAAGCCTGGCAAAATGAACCAAATGAACTAATGCAGGAGTTTTCACTTGTTGGTAGATTCAGACTTTTGGTAGTGAAGAAAATCTGTAATTTATTTCTTTGCCTTGTATTATACAAATTTGATTGCTCAGTCATGGAGCTCATATTCAGCCTGACTGAATAATTCAGTTGATTCCAGTATGTTTGTGCTGCAAGAGTCCAAGTTTTGTCACTGCAATGTAGTATACCTTAATGTTGTATCTTACCATGCCCATATTTTTTCCACAGACAATTTAGGAAATATGGAAGACTCACAGAAGCCAGAACCACCATTTTTACCCAAGCATATAAAGGAGAACTGGATTGGTCCCCCAGATCCAGTGTCCAAGATCAGGCCAATAAGGCATTTTATTCCGGAAAATGAAACAGTAATTGAAAAACTGTTAAGAGAAAAGCATGCTAATGTTCTTGAATGGAATCATACCTACTGGAAGAAACACAACAAGGCCTTCAAGCGGGTAAGACTGCTAGCGCCACCTACGTAACTTTGCTGATGCTGACCGAATCTTGTGCTGGCCTCTACTGGATTGGTAGGATAACGCTACGCAACAAACACCCCTGCTTTATTAATTACCTTCATAGCAAAGGGTTGTCACATTACCTCTCGATGAATCCAATACCTACTTATGTCCTGATGGTCGTAATCAAAGTTTTTTTTTTCTTCTGGTGATATTATCTAACAGCACATAGGTAGCTCATGATCTGTGAGTGACTGCACATAACATTGGGAATGACCACTGGTAGAATGCTTAATTGACAAGACCTTTCACTTTTGCGACCTAATTCAATGATAATCGTGTTCTCCGCTAGTGACCCAACCTGAGATGTACTCATGAATGAAATATGCTGCTTGAGGGTAATGTCAGTAATTTATGCCAAAATATAGTGCGTTCGTCAATGCCCTGTTTCCACGGTCGCAACAATTTTCACCAGTAGTGAACTAATCATCCTGGCTTTATAAGCACAATCCTTATCGCGAAATATAATTTTGGAAAGCGTTAAATGACACCGATTACTTTAGCTGATGCTCGCAGTTCTGCGTTTCGAGAGAGTGACCGTGGGCACGCATACGTCGCTCTTGTATACACACACTACACTACACAACATACACAACATCGTACCCGATTGTTGCTGCCCGGGGCCCGGACACCTGGTGACTATGTCCGGAGGGCTGCTCGGCCGGCTGCTGGCGGGGCCGTCGTGACCTGTTGCCAGGTGGTTTTATTTTGCACTTAATTTTCGTGTTAATTTTTCATTTTTCTGAGCGTTTATTTGTGTTTATGTTTTGTAGGAAAGGCGCTTTGGTTTAAGCATTTTGCTTTTGCGCCGATCCGTGATTATTTTCTCCGATGTTTCTTGCTATTGGTTTCCAAAATATACTGAAGTGAAGTGAAGTGTATGCTGTATATCTGTTAATGTTTTATCCGCACAACATGCTGCCTATTGACCGACCGAATAACTGCCTGACTGACTGACCAACTGACTAACCAACTGGCTGGCTGACCGCTAGCTGACCAACAGAAGCCACTTTGTTGTCATCAGCTGACCGTTACAGTCTGACTAACCCCCCGACTGTCAGATAACCCCCTTCCGATTCCCCTCAGGAGCGTCGCCAGTTCGTGGAGCAGCTCCAGGAGCGTCAGGGTGCCGACACGGCAGTCACCGACGATCAGATGGCCGACTTCTACCGTGACTTTATGGAGCGCAACCAGCGCAAACACCGCCAGTACAACCTGCAGTGGTACGGCCACAGCGCTCGGCTGCTCGGCCTGGCCGGCCTGGTGGCGCCACTGCGGCTCCTGAGGGCGCTGCGCCTGCTCCGGTGACCGCGTGGGTCGTGAGAGTGTCAGAGCACACCTCTGGTGACTCCCCTGTGAGTAGCCCACTTGTGAATATAGCTCATTTATGCCAGTAAGTTAACCTCCACTGTTTTCTGACCTTTGAGGATTGAGAATAGCTCACTTGTGCCAGAAAGGTGAATAGGATTGAGAATAGCTCACTTGTGCCAGAAAGTTGACCAGTCTACTATCTAACCTATGCAGATAGCTCATTTCTGCGAATTGTTGACATGTTCTGCAGAAGGCTTTCCTGTACAATTTGCTCACATCTGTGGGTAGCTCAAAAGGGTGGTCATCGCATTTGCAGACAATCCCTGATAACTAAAGCTACTGACGTTTGCTGGGGTTGAGGCGTAAGCCGCATGGTATAGTGATGTTGATGTGATACGACTGTGTGTGCTGGAGCTTGATTTGTTAAAGTGTAGGTTGCAAGTGGGCATTGGCTGGTGGCAAGAGTTTTTTAGGTATCGGTTGCATATATGCAAATACCTTGGACGTTTCTGTGACGATGTGCGCCACCCTTTGCCGTCATATGTTTTCTTTTTTGCAACCACTCAAAAGGCTGAAGTAGTTACGGAGCGAGCGAAGCGAGCGGAGTCTTACGTAGAATAACGGAAATTTCTGAGTATGAGCGGCCGGCCGGCCGTGGTCACGATTCTGCGACGCTTATATCTCAGCAACCACTTGACCGATTTACATGCGGTAATTTTTGTAGGGTAGCTTCATTCCTTCTACCAAGTATTGGGCTATTCCCGATGCATGTGGGTGACCCCTTATGCACGTGCCACGTGCAAAACGAAGAGGTGTCACTTTTGCAATTGTTGCAATATCTCGGTAACTACTTGGCCGAATGCGCTGAAAGTTGGCATGTTGGTAGGCACCCACTAGGCAATGCATATCCATTTGCCAGAGTTGGGGTGCTGCTGCACGTGCGCACGTGCAGGGGTCGATTCCAGATCTCGAGAACGGCTGGACCGATTGCGCTCAAATTTGGCACATGGTTAGGGACCGGTTAGTAGGGTGCCGTGCACAAGTCAGTTGGGACCCATTTTGCACGTGCGCACGTGCAGGGTACCGCTTCCAGATCTCGAGAACGGCTGGGCCGATTGTGCTCAAATTTGGCACATCGCTAGAGACCGGTTAGTAGGGTGCCGTGCACAAGTCAGCTGGAGGTTCCTCGTCGAAATTTCGCACGTGCAAGGCTCACCCTCTCGCTCGCTCCGTTAGTCGCCCCAAAAGGCGTTATACTGGTTAATTATATGGTACCTTTACCAAGACGCCCACCCAATAGCAACAGTGATATGTTAGCTAAGGCATGTGAGCCGTGAGGCATTTCACCACCGCTTGCCCTTCAGCAATACATATTGCTCTTAAACTTCGTGTGTTACCACTTACCACTATGTTTTTTTTTTTGTCCAGACTTCCTGTTCCCACGCCTCATTTTTCAGTATCGCATAATGCATTTTTTTCTTTATCAGCTCACCTGTCATCCATCACCTTTACGAGCTGCGTAAATTGTATTAGGCTCATTCATATCACGTGTCATTCACTGATTGAATGATCGGCAAGCTGACATTGACTAGATTACATGACACATGTTCGCGATGTCCCTTGCCATCCTGCCATTGGACGGATATGACAAAGTCGATGCGTCACAGTGCGTTAAATGTGTCTGCTGCCGTCGTAAAGTGCTATTAAATCTACTAGTCTTTTTCTGGTATTCATCTCCAAAGTGCTGTTTACTCTTGTCAGACAACTAGCGCAAAATACCGTACATGAATGTCATGTGCATTGTAACCATGGGAGCCGTATCTTTTTGACAGTGGACCGCTACTTAATTGACCGCTCAGGTTACTAAAATCTAGGTGAGGGTCAGGTCTGTCTAGAAGAAGATTGAAGCCTCTGTCAGGTAGAAGCCGCCCAGGCCGCAGTCAGCGTCTATGGCGCACAGGTTCACATTGTCAAACCGCTGCTCTCCCAGCGTCTCGTTCTCCATCGACGCATACCCGGCGGCGTCGATGAAGCGCGAGCGTCGGGCGCGTGCCACCGGCCGCGACACCTTGACCAGCGTCATGTGCGGCACGTAGTCGAACGCGTTGGTGACGCGCACTCCCGGCACGGCGGAGAGCCGCTCACGGAGGACCTCCACGGCGGCGCAGAACGAGATGCACGGCGCTACCGACGCGTAGAGCACGCGCGCGCCAAACGTGCGCAGGCCGCGCATGCGTAGCATGCAGTCGTCGTCGCGCAGTGTCTCGCGCAGCTCGTCGATGGTGTCGGTGACGCAGCGACCGGCGGCGGCTACCGCCTCGGCGTCCTGCACGCGCAACATGCAGATGGTGACGTGCATCAACGCGGGCCGCATGGCGCACGCGCCCAGCGACGGGTCGTGGCGCACTACGGACGCCTGGACTCGCTCAGCTGCCGCGCGCACCTCCTCGCTGTTGACCCGCACCGCCAGGAAGTGGGTGGAGCGCTCCTCCTCAGGCACCCCGGCGGCGGGCGCGGGCGTCACGGCCGGCTGCAGGTCCACCTGCACGTCATCCTCGTCATCACTGTCACTGAACCACGCCCCGTCAGCGGGGGCCAAACGGGCCTCCGCGGCGCGCCGCTCTCGCTCCTCTTCCACCTGCGCGTCAATGCGGGTCATCGCCACCTCAATGTCCTCAGTGGTGCCTGCGCTACCGAACACGGCGTCTAGCCGACTGGCCTTGTCCCAGACTCGCACACCCCGGTAGGTGAAGTACTGGATGCGGTGCTGAGGGATGGCCAGGACGTCGTACTCCTGCCACGGCAGATCGCCCCAGGTGAACGATGCGAACGGCTTCTCCACCACTCCGAGGAACCTGGGGGGGGGGGGGGGTGCACTGGTCAGCATTTCAGAGGAAGGACGGTTCGGCTGGGTCGGGTACAACGTAAAATAGTAAGCGCTGTCCAGCAAAGGTCAGTATTGACTCTGTGATGCACTGTAGAATCGACCATGTGAATTGCGAGGCGTATGCGACTGATAAGTAGGTATCTACGGTGTTTTGTCCGGATTTGTGGTCCACTTGGGTCTTGTAAAGCTGGTAGGGGATAAACTGTTGGGGAGATATGTAGGGCAGTTGGCTAAATGGAGATGATTATGTGTGTCATTCACAAAATCGCTGCCGTATATGTAGTGGTGTCCATATTCTATAATATACGACCGTGCTCTAATGCCGACTGCGGACGGCCACCCAACGCCCCTCCCCCGCCCATCCGTTCGCCGTATAGGGGTAGGGAATATGGTTCCGCCGACTGCCATGGATGTGCGTCGTTGCCACTCTGTCGCGTCATGGCAGAGGGCCAGAGGCGACCGTGACCGATGGGCCCCGGAGGTGTCCACTGTCGATATTTCCCTTACACCAGCAGCAGGCTGCGCCGAGCGGTCGGGACGGGACGGACCCCCCCCCCCCCCTAAAGCTACAGGACCGCAAAGGGGTATATGTGAGTGCTAACAAGAGCCACGTCATCGTCCCTTGCCTCAGACCGTTCCGCCACCTATGGTTGTATGTTTGTTTATGTGTAGTTTGATTGATTGTGTATTTGCGCGGACGAAAGATTCATCCGTGCTCCAGTTGATTGTGTTCAGAATCGCAGATGACGCAACCATTCACAGTCGGGTAATTTGATTGGTAGTATAATTCCTATCAAATGGCACTAGACGGTCCTATTTCCCTTTGTGAAGCGGTGGAACCGAGGTTACCCTCTGTCCTTACCCTGTGCTACGTATCACACTTGCTATCGGTCACCTGACAATGTCGCCCAATCGCCGTCTTACCTGTCCAGATAACCAATATCGAAGTAATCCTCGGGCAGATTACGGTCCCACTGGATTCGGTTGATGACGTCACGGGCCGTTCTCATCGGCGGCTTTTTGGCCGATCGCCGGGGCTCGGCAGGGTCGCCCTTTCCGCGGGCCTGGCGAACTTTCTTCCCCTTTCCCCTTCCTTTAGCCGGGCGCTGCTCCTCAGCTCGGTCGGGGGTCTCCTGTTTGTTGGACTGGGTCGACGGTAGACCGAAAATTGAGAACGGGTTGTCGGCTTGTGAGTCAGACTCAGAGCTGTCAGCGGCGCCGGATTCCGGACACGGCTGGGACTCTGTCGGGACAGGCGTGGACTCCACTGCAGCCGGTGCGGGCTCAGCCGGTGTGGACTTTTCCGCAGCCGGTGTGGACTCCTCTTCGGCCGGTACGGACTCCTTTACAGCCGGTAAGGATTCCGCCGGGGCTTCAGGCTCCACCAGAGGCTGTGGAAAAGTCACGTCCTCCTGCTCGGCTGATCGCCACGGGTTGAGCGCTCCCAGAAGTCTTCCCAGCAGACCCGTGCTGGATGCTGCCTCACTCTCTTTCGCCATGCTACCCGACTGTCGCAAACAACGTCCCTCGAACGACGACACTGTCGCGGTCGACGCGCACCCCCTGACGACCTCCGACGCCTCGGTTGACCTGCTGCGGGCGCCTGGGGCTCCTCTGATACCCCACCTCCGACCACCGGTCGTTATATTGGCGCGGAACGGGTGGAATCGCGCCGTGTGGTGCAATCGGCCGGCCCGTGAGCCGCCGCGCCGGCTGTGTGTTGTGGCGACCGGCCTCCGTGACCGTGACGTCACCGTGACCGTGACGTCATTGCGTGACGTCATGCCGGCTGGCGGCGGCTATCGGTTGGCCGCGCGGTGAGGCTGAGGTGGTGCAATGAAGATTCTATATTTATACTTCCGATGCAACAGTACCAAAATTAGTTTTTGTTTTTGCAAAACAGTGGCACGCGGTTGGGAGGAAAGGTGACACCCTCGCCGGAACTATTTGTTTTCTACAGACCGAGGGATGGAAGAGGCTGGTTGAGCCTCCCCCCTCGCCGTTTCACCCCTTGCTGTGCTAGACCCGACGGGGAAAAACGAGCGTGTGTGCCGATAGATACTATGGACGCAGCGAGCGATGGGCAAATTTCAGGTCGCAGCCCTCAGGTCAACCGGTGACCTGGGAGGTAAGACCAAGTGGTCCAAAGTTAGGGTTTTTATTTTGGTGAATAACTTTGCCAAAAATCGTCGCAGAGTTGCAATTTGGACATCATTCGCCCTAGTCAGGCGCGTCCTATTGTATATTTTTGTTTGGACGAGGTCAACTTAGGGTGTTGACCGGAGGTCAAGGCTAGGCTACAAAGCTGGTCGAAGTAGGTCAAGTCGCATATCATTTGATTCGACAGGTCCTTACCAGTTCAGTAATGGGTTTCTTGATTCGCCAGCTCAATTTGATCGGGAGTTATTGACGAAAAACTCGGATGACCTTAGTGACGTCATATACATATATCGTCACGCAAACTCAATAATGCAAAAATGGCAAAAGTTAAGCATTGGACCGTGCAATGAGTGCATGAAATCGTGCTTAAGGTAGTCTTTAGGTACATCATTTCCGGCCTAAAATAACAGATTCCGTACTCCCCCATTGATTCACCTGCAATGGTGAGGAGTAGGACTGAGGTCACCAGACCGATCTGACAGGTACCTAAATCTTAGGAAAGTTCCCCTTGACTTCAGCCTCCGAGGGTTAAAATCCCAGTTTCGAAATTGTTTCTTGTCTTTAATCCGTTTCAGTGTTATCTCTCGCCTACCCGGGTGCGTACGGACGTCTCAGACATTTCGTGCTCAGACTGTGTGTACGGAGTGCTGGGAACGGATGGCGATTTCCCTGTAAAGGTGACCAATAAATCAATGACCGTTCTCACGGTCCACCCCAACGACCTCATAGCATGACCCGCTCGCCTCTCTCGACGGGTGAGTGGAAAATAGCGCTCGGCAGATCGGTCTTTCCAATCAAATTATGCAAGGAAAAGTTTTAAAATGCATTTGTATATGGAAAACATGTGATTGCAAGGATGCAAATTGCAAGGTACATAAATGGACCAATGAATGGCTGACACGAAACCAGTGGCCAACAAATTCGGTCCGTTGGTAGGTACTGGATGTGATGGGTTTTACTTGTCCACTCCTAGCTAAAGTATAATTTGTGAAAATGAAAACACAAAAAATGTGTGCTTAACTATTGCGTGTCATCCACTACTAACCAGAACAATAACGTTCATCTGAGTTCATTTTTGTGACTCACTTCTACAATCTCTAGGTCTCTGGCACCTCTCAAGGGGAATCCCGTAAACTGCTCCCACTTCCCTCTCTGCGTGAAGTCCCGCCCCTCACCGTCCGTAAACACGTCCATTTCCGCTCCAAGGCTGCCCACTCTTGGCCGAGGACGGCGGCGGTGGCATATCTGCGCCCGGTCGTGACCAGAATTTATGGCTGCGCGCCGCGCTATCAACCGTCAGACGCCGCATTTGCATACCTGTCGACAATTTCCGCCCATTTAAAATCAGACAAAGGCACCGGGCCCACTGGCGGCGACGCGTGTGAGAAGAATATGGCACCAGAGGACGAGGCGACGAGACATCAGCCGGCGTTATACGGAAATAGCGCAGCTGTATGGCGTCATACAAACTACCTACATACAGCCTACGGCGAATTGCAACTTTTCCAATGAATGTGCAAATTGCGCATTAGGTGCGTGGTGGTTATCAGGTGTCATCGAAGATGTTTTTCAGGGATAGGTCGTTATATCGTTACACCCCCTTGTCCGCGTAATATAATGGCTCTGATCCCGCCAGGCAAGTGTCAAAGAATATAATTGAACGTCTATAAAACGTGGTATTCCACAAAATAGCAACTGATCTATCTAGGGTCAGGACACCGTGCATTCCGACGTGACCGAACTGGAGCATCGCAGACCACAGTAACCCATTGCTGACGTCAGTACCGGCCAGGTTCGCGACTCTTTTCTCCAATCAGCCTGTCGTTCTTTAGTCGCAGCCCGCGGTGGTTTCCAATCACCAACTCTGTTAGACATGTGCTGCCTCGACAAAATAACAGCTAAAGGAACATTTGGAAATTTAGTCAGGGCAGGGTTGGTTAGCAGGGATGTCTCCGCGATTTCAGTTGATGCTCAGCGATGCTGATTTATCCTCCAGAGATAGCAGCATCCTGTCGGTCGTTGTTTGATGTTGTTTGTGGTGACCTCCAACCGACCCCAGCCCTCCTGTCTCGTTACTGTCACACCTCATGACGTCAGTGACGCCACGCGGTGTGATGTGCCGGAACCGTTGCATCACCCGCGCACACATCAGTCGGTGTCTGTTTGTGAGAGCGCTCTGCTCGGCTTCACACGTGTTGTGTCGGCAGCCGCTCGCGGACAGCTCAGTCATGCTGTCCGCCAGAGACGACAGCGCAAACACGGAACTGAGAGGAGCCGCGCAGCAGACTTGTAAACGACTCTGAGTTGATTCGTGAATCGACTCAGAATCAAACCGTTTTTCGATGAGTCATGAGTTGATTCGAATCACTTCATCGAGGAACTTGATGAGTCATGAGTTGATTCGAATCAATTGAATTTAACATCATGAATCATTTGATGAATCGATTCAAATTTTCAGACTCAAACAAAGAATCGACTCAAAAAAAAATTGAGTCGATGGTGAAAAATCACCATCAACACCCCAATAATCAATGCTAGATCACCCCCTCAGCTTTAGCCATCACTTAACTCCATATTTCAGACTTACAAGAGCCTCAGAGGCTCAGGCACAAGCGCCTAATGAGCCAAAAGCATTTGGCAGTAGGTACTTAGTCTTACCAAACCAAGTGCCTGCTACACTACCTAGGTACCTACATTTTACATGTCAGAAGTCAGAATTGACACCTGCGGCTGCCTCCCCTTCTCCCAGTCCCAATTTGGTCCCAATAATCAATCAACAGCATAAGAGTTTGGGTGTCTATAGAATCAAATACGCCCAAACTGCCTATAGCCTATAAACTACCTATAGGCTATGCTATAATATAAATAAACTCACATATAAACCGCAAAATTGCGATGCTCAACTGCCAATAAACCACAAAATGCACATTTTTCCATGAAATAGAAGTTTAAAAAGAAACTTGTTTTATGACATCATAGAATCTTCAGAATAATGTAAAGGAGCGGCTTTGAAATATTTCCTCAGCGATCTCCATTCGCCTAAAATATGTACTATGAGTGACGTCATGAATTCGAGAATAGAATGTGAAAGTCATAGTATGTTTTAAGAAAACTATATTAATGGCGCAGTTGATAACTTACACGTCTGAATCTCGATGAACATGAAGTCAACGAGTAATTTTGTTGAAAAATAGAAATATACGATGACAAATAAAAAATTGAAAATATTTTTTATTTGATGCATAGGAAGAAAGAAAGTTTTAGTAGTGCATTCTCCTAAGACCCAAAGCCCAAAGGCGCCTTGGTGACAAATTATGGCGCGTGCGCGATAAAGCAAGCATGGGATCCTAATTCTTTATACTTGACAAATTAGCCGGATGACGTTGCCCGAATTGCACCAATGACAATTTATTTTTACCAAAAGAGCCACTTGGTCAGTGCTCCGGTGCTCCTGATATCGATTAATATTCAATGACGTCATTTTTAATCTAAAATTGTAGACTAACAATATTTTTTTATATTCCTTCATTTTAATCTCCACTTTGAGCCAACATAAATGGTAAGTGACGGATGGGCTCTATCTAGCTGGCAGCCAGTTGGCACTGCTAAACTAGGTGCCGTTTGGAGAATGTATATTGTATACCTACATTAACTACTTTCAATGAGTCTCAACTCAAGATCATATCTGATTCTGAGGCCTGAGCCACTCATGCAAGGTCATGGCCTCCTCGTGGCCCATGGAGTCCCTGCTGATGCTGAATGTTTCACAGGTGGGATTAATCCTATTTTTGAGGTTGTACTGTTTGAATAATTTTATCTGATAAGTAAGAAGTAGTAACATTTGTCTCATTTTCATGTAGAAAAAGTTTGATTAAAAAAAAACATGAATGCCTCTCGGAACTTGTGCTTTTGAATTTTCAGATATGACTTTCTAGGTAATAATAAGAGATAGGTTACTATGCTACTCCTTAGTCCTTACTTATATTATAATTGTCTCTCAGAGTTACTTACAAATTTATCTGACATTGCACTGACTGTTGAGTGTTGAAGATAGGTAGGTGTAAGGTACCTAGGTACCTATGTACCTAGTCCTACTAGGTAGCTGCTTGAATCTTTGGTCAAGGCTACTATGCTGTTTAACCCTCGCCCATGTAGCCCATGTTGCCCATGTTGGTGCAACCAACATGGTTGGTGTTATGCCCATGTTGGTGCAACCCCCCCCCCCCCCCTGAGGCTTTTCGGAAATAGTGCAAAAACGGCGGCGCGCAGCGGCGCCAAATTTTGGGTACCTTATGGGGCAAACCTTGCGCATCTTTTGATAAAAAAAAATTGACCGGGTCATGTCAGGTCACGGAGTTATGACGTCACAAAGGGAACAGCCTCCGGCCGGATTTTCACAAACTGAGTGCCAACGCCCGAGGTTTCCTGCCGGTGGTACGGACATCGGTTGATGGATCGTGATGAAACTTCCCATGCATATTGGGGCAGGTATTGGCTATCATATGGTATAAGAAACTTGACCGGGTCAGGTCAGGTCACGGAGCTATGACGTCACAAGAGGAACAGCGTCCGGTACTATTTTTGAAAAGCGCCCGAACCACTATTTTGCTAATTCTTGTCACCTCAATGGGAATATGCAGCAATATTAGCTTCTATAGGGAGCAAATGGACCTCCCAAATCCAAAAATACAATCAGATTTCAAAAATTTAAATTTTGATTTTTCGAATTTCTGCCGCCGACTGTGACCTTGCCGACTTCCGGCGCTCCCAACGCGCCATTTTTAGAGCTAGGGAAACGAAATACATACCAAACGATAGAATTGATCAAGGAACACGATAGTGAACGTTTCAAGTCGATATCTCCCACCGTTTTGCCGCAATCGCCGCGGAAAGTTGAAAAAGTCTATTTTTCCGAAAATTTGACCTTTGACCGGTCAAAAGTAGGTCAAATGTTGACCTAGGACCAAAAAATATACCACCAATCGCGAGATCTCGGCGAGAGCAATCCGTTGGTCTTTTCCGCTAAGCTCTACGACGCTCCGTTTTCAAACGCCAAGGGGGGGGTCGCACCAACCCCCCCCCCCCTGCATGGGCGAAGGTGGCAGATCGCCGTTTACGGGCGAGGGTTAATACAATTGTGGTATGCGGCATATTCATTTTATCATAGCTTTGAGTCAAATAATCAAATGCCTACAGTGAGTCATGGGTTGAATGAAATAAGTTCAATAAAAATGTCGTGTGAGTCATGAGTTGATTTGAATCGATTCATCAAAATGTGTGAGTCATGAGTTGATTCGAATCATTCCGTTGGCTAGTTGCTCGAGTCATGAGTTGATTCGAATCATTTTATCGAGGAACTTGAAGAGTCATGAGTTGATTCGAATCAATTAAATTTAACATCATGAGTCGTTTGATGAATCGATTCAAATTTCCAGACTCAAACAAAGAATCGACTAAAAAAAAAAATTGAGTCGTTTACAAGTCTGCCGCGCAGTATAGTGCATGAGGTACTAACCGGTGCCTGAGCCATTCAGAGAGGATTTCCACCTGTAGTCAATGCTCGCATGATGCGTGCATTTTGATTCGGAATTTGCAATGGCTATTGGCTATTGGAATTTTGGTATCAGCATTTGGTATCAGAGATCTTGCGCGAAGAAGTAGCTCAGCTGCTCAGGAGCAAATGATAATCAACAAAAGAGGCCTCTCAAGCTTTAGGCAAGGTAGCCCAAATTTCGAAACTCAGGCGTATAATTAAACGTACAACAGCTACTAGTTGCGAAAACCTGCGTTGCTCTTCAGTAAAAAAGACGTTTATTCCAAATTCCTACGCAAATACTTCGACGAGGATGTTGTACGGCTAGTTATTGTGTACCAGGCATAGTGCCTTTGCTTCTGGGGTCGCAGGGCAAGCAAAATTTCAAGGATCCATTTAGGAGGCTGGCGGCTGACTGCCAGCTTTTTATGCCTTTGTTTGCCCTCCGCGAGTCGTTCACTAAACTTGGGACCCTCCTAGCCCTCGTATTCCCACTATCTGTTTCCGGTGAGCACTGAGCATGCCAATCAAGATTTGGCTTGCACTGCAGGCAGCACATTTCGGCCCTGTTCAATGTCTATCCACTTCTCTCCCATAAGAACGTTTCTTCAGCTCCTTAATCCTTTATTCCTTTCTTGTTCCCTTCGCTCACTCTACTCTACATACATTCTAACATTTGGCTCCACAGATTGAGAGGAATTAGGTACAGTGGATAATATTTGCCGGACAAAAACGCGATGGTTCCTGCAATGAAATTAGCTCTTGCAGAGACGGAATGATTTTCTATTTGCAATTTGCATCATTGCATTTACGATCGCATGTCTGCAAATTGCCTCAGTAGTCAGTCCTGCATGAGGTTTAGGCTGCCGATTTCATGGCAGCTTATTGCTGAGCTTCAGCGAAACACTCGTCATAACAAAGTTTCCAGTTCTCAACTATACGGCCACAAACTTCTGAGCCTCTTATCACATGGCCTCAGGATTCACTTTATTGACCTCGGTAGCTCAGCTCCCTGGACAGCGATAAACTCGTCTACTGCGACCTGCTTGTGTGCGCTGTGGTGATGGTTGGTGGTGTGTGTGTGTGAGGGGGGGGGGGGACAGACACCTGCTAGCGCGGGGACTGTCCGGCAATCACGGTATCAGTCTGCCAGGGACGTGAAGGGGAGGATCAGACTCCGTTTGTAACCTTGATCCCGCAGTCAGTATGTGTGCTTCGGTGTGGTCAGTGGAGTAACCTCCGCGGAGGGGTTACCACTTGCGCTGTGGACAGAACACAGACTGTTCCCGCGGTCAGTCTGCGCCCCTGGGTGGGGAAGACCCCGGGGACGGATCGCCCTCCGGTCGGGGGAGGGGGGGGGGGCAGACCCCGGGGAGGGATCGCCTCCTCGGCGGCCGTCAATACACGCTGTCGGTCGCAGTCCGGCCCGTATCGAGCCGGTGCTCGCAGCCGCCGATCAGCCGCTATTGACAGCCACGCAGACGCGGCCGCGAACACAATTATTCCGCCTCTGCAGCTCCCGGTGGCCGCGGCTCGTCACCCCACGGTGCCCGTTTGAGCGAGGTGCTCTGTCGTCCCCGGCAAATAGCGCTGTTTGCCTGCTCGGCCGATAAGTTAGCTGTCGGTGCTGGCAAAGCAATGCCATAAACAAAACGGATTAGCCTCAAACGTGACTGGTTGACGCGCAGTGAGTTCGATTTTCCACTTATTTTGATTGTTTGTTCCGTGACAGTGTTTTTCAATGTCAATGCCGATGGTCGTCGGATGCCCGCATTGATTCGCGCCCACTTTGGTGTTTGCAATATTTGTATTTAAAAAAATGTTTTCGAATATGTGGAACTTTTCTTGGGTAGGTACTATGAAATTTATTTTATTTGTTTCATCCAGCCTGAGTGACACATTGGTTACCGGTTGTATCGGATACATAGGCATACAACGAACATTGCTTGCCAGCAAAACTAGACGAGAAGATCCTCCACAACTTACTGTCAGGTCTGCGAAGCAATAGTCTCTCCACCTAGTCAATTAGATTGCCTTGTAAGAAGAGTTGCCAAAGAATATCCAACCCTGTAAGTCGTTTAACCCGCGCCCCGCTGGGATATTCAGCCATACGCGCCCTGCTGGGGGGGGCAGATTCTGCCCCTCCCCTGTCTAACTTCCGAACCGATGGTCGTAGAAAGACGGGGAGAACGGCAATCGAAAGCTCTCAACAAGGCGGATCTTAAGAGCCCAAATTTTTTTGCTTAAGTAGGTCAGAGGTCAGGTCAAGGTCAGGTCAAGGGTACAAGATGCAAGTTTCTACAGTATCGGCCTTACATCGTAGTTGCCGAAGAATGGACTGAGACTGATTGCCCAAAACGTGTTCTTAGACTACCAAGACAATATTCGTTGCATACAATGTCATTCGAAGGTCAAGGTCAAGGTCAGGTCAGGTCATGTCAGGTCACCAAAAACAAAATATAGAAAAGGGCATGTGCGACACATGTTTTATGGGTCATTTTACTCATAGAATTCAATAGGCACACTCAATAAGTGATATGGACCACCTCTGGATGAATTTCAGGTCGAGGTCAGGTCAATGGTCAGGTCAAGTGAGGTCAAATTTTGAAGTTGGTTGTTAAGGCCTAAAGAGGTGTCTATCTGATGCAGTTTTTCACGACGAATCGAATGGTGCTATTTTTGTTTCCGTACAAGGTCTAGAACTTCCAAAAAATCATTTTTCAAAATTTTTGTGTGTCGTGACGTCATAAAATTTTGAATAACTTCCATATTTTTGAACCGATTCTTCTAAAAATTGGTATGTAGGTGCACATAGACCACTTCTATGACAAATATTCCGGTTTTTTGATACACTCAAAATTTTGGATTTTATAAATATTTTCCCAAAAAAAAAGTCAGTTTTTTTTAAGAAAAAAATTTGGGCCCAAATCCAAAATTTTCAAAAAACCGAGATAGCCATTTGATACACAAAGTAGAATCACGTATAACCTTTTTTGTTACGTCTTGATTCCTTTAAAAATGAAGATGTTAGCGGCGTTTGAAATTTTGCCATTTTTTAGGCGAAAATGGCGAACATGACGTCACTAAAACGTCATTTTCTCAAAAATTTTCCGACGGATTTCGCTCAAATTTTCAGGGAATGTGTCAAATTGATGTATGATAAGGTACTGAAAGTTTGACGTCGCTGGCGTAACGCGTTTAGAAGTTATTGGCGAAAAACGGGAGGGGGGGGGGGCAGATTCTGCCCCCCCCCCCCCAGCGGGGCGCGGGTTAAGGATGGTTCACCAGACTTGAACACTTGGGCATCACAGCTCTCTTCGCTCTCTTCTGCTCTCTTCTGCTTCCATGGAGAGAGGAGGGACGGAAGCCGGGGACCTGCTGTCCTTTCATCGCTCGGCGGGCTCGTTAGCGGTGCTTGGTTGCCGGGTACCGCAAAGAGAATCCGCCACCCCTCTATTTATGTGTTGGGAGCTGTCTAATGATCAGCGGCGGAGGTAGTCCTAATTACGCCATATCTCACACGTAGTCCCAATAGGACCAGGCTGCTCACTAGCGCTTCGCTTCTTGTCACCCCTGCATAACAGGCGGTGGTTTCATATACGTAGCTACACGCCAATAAAACGTCGATATAAGCTGACGTCAATTGGCGATTGACGTCAGTTTACTTTAGGTGATAGTTAATACTACCGGTTTCCTCGAAGCCAGCTTTAAAATATATAGATGTCAGACAAACATCTAGGCTGCTGCTGTCGAAAACGATACCTACTATTTTATATGCAGCATATTTTATCGGCGCTATATGTATTTACTGAGCCATATACTCCCCGTTCCCGGCGGACACACTGCATATGTATTTCCGCGCCGTGGCCGAACCATCAGCGTCCCGCGCGGGCCGAATTCCCCGGGAGCGACGAGGCGACCATGATCTATCGCGTCTGATCGGCATTAGTGAGCCGTCGGCTCCGACAAGCAGGCCTCATCGCCGGCGGCGCGAGCACTTCTTGTGGGCCGGGGGCGGGCCGGCGGCAAACGATTTCCTATCGGCCGACCGCAGAGCGGGGACGAGCGACGCGCCGCAGTCGCACGACCGGAGGAACGACAGAACACGACCGGGAGGAACGACAGAACACGGCCGGAGGAACGACAGAACACGGCGGGAGGAACGACAGAACACGGCGGGAGGAACGACAGAACACGGCGGGAGGAACGACATAACACGGCCGGGAGGAACGGCAGAGCCACGCGACACGTCCACCAGAGGCTGCTTACTGAACTGCACAGCACTGACAGCAAACTCTGGCGCGGTGGTTCGCAATCCGACATCATTCCTTTTGATCGGTTGGCAATTTGGTATTATGAAAATAATAAGTAAAATACATTTCCCTCAATTTCTCAATAAAGAACACTGAACATCTTCTGGAAATTAGCTTGATGTTGACTGTTCCGGAAACATCTAAAGGCTGGGCTACCATTTCTGTTGCGACGTGTGGTCGCGAGAGATAATAACTGCAGTCGGGCTCAACTAGGACCTATTTATAGAAGCATTATGGGGCGTGCTACTAATATATCTTCCTGCTAATTTATCTTCTTCCGTGAACCCGTTGACCCGAACCTGAGTTGTCTTCTGTTCAGAGTTTGTTACGGCAAGTTGATGAGAGTTTAGTCGTCCCATGGTGCCATCACAACATCCCCGTGATCACATGAGGTGGTTGCAGACAGAGAACATAATGACGTTTGTGGGTTCAGCATCAAGAGTTCAGGGATATCTAAATGAATTAGTGGTTGCAATGTTTATGCTTTTCTAAATCATACTTACCTACTGCAAGGGGATTTAACATGTTACGTTTTCCTCCCCCTCTCTCTCTCTCCCGTCTCTCCCTCTCTCCCGCCTTTCCCTCTCTTTTCCTCTTTCTATGCCTCTCTCTCTCCCTCTCTCTCTCTCTCTCTCTCTCTCTCTCTCTCTCTCTCTCTCTCTCTCTCTCTATCTCTCTCTTTCTCTCTATCTCTCTCTTTCTCTCTCTCTCTCTCTCTCTCTCTCTCTCTCTCTCTCTCTCTCTCTCTCTCTCTCTCTCTCTCTCTCTCTCTCTCTCTCTCTCTCTCTCTCTCTCTCTCTCTCTCTCTTCCGTTCGGCCACACCGACGCCGCAATGTGAAGAGCCGCGGGAGTGGCCAGCTGCCTCTTCCACCAGCCAGCAAAAAACGCGGCAAGAGTCGACTAAGGAATAGTCTAGAAGAACAAAAGATGAGTGATGATCCTAAGTGACGACGCAGCAGCCATCAATGCTATATGACTGTCGGTATGCATTATGCATTGCTAAGAAAAGACAGCGAGTACTGTAATGGCTCGAGTATCATGTTGAAACTGCAATGCATGCAGCAGGATCGATGTAGAAGATATCGAATTGCATTACAGCAGACTATTTGGTTTGACCTTGACCTCACTGACCTGAACATGGTCTACTTAATATATCTATTAGATTTTGCATACCATATTTATCTTGATGTCGTGAAATGTAGACGTAAATAATCCTTCATTGGTCTTTTTCCTGACCTGCATTGGCGAAGAATCACAACTTATGGGGGACAGGGTCAGAAATCGTAAAAAGACTCTCCCACCTATTTTAAAATGTTACCTTTGCTGACTTGCTACGCCACAATTTATCTCAAGAGGAAAAATTTCGAGCATTTTAGATAAATATACATAAAAGAAATTAAAGTTTCTTCTTCATTCCTAATCATAATCAATTGAGTTTCTAAATCAATGGATAAAACCGTCCCCTATTCGGCATACGGGCTCCGGATAAAGAGTTCATGACTTCACTCTTCCTCCCTTTCATTAAAGAAATATAAAAATTTGATGCGAAAATTAGAAGGCTTGATAGAGTAATTTCGTTATTCAATTCTTACTGGAACCCACATAAACGGTGTACCTACTTCTATTGTCATTTTTTTTATACATTGTAGATACTTTTTGCAATGAGTTGGGATCAGTCCACACCCTAGCTTAGAATGGATCTGAATTCTGATTGCTTTTCGAACATTTATACATGACCGGTTCGATAAAAGTTTGTAATTTTATTATGTAAATGAATTATTTGTTACAGTGCTGGATTCTGATTAGAGCGAGCGAGCGCAGCGAGCGAAGTGAGTCTTTTCAATATAACGGAAAAATCTCAGTATGAGCGGCCCGGCCCGGCCCGGCCCGGCCCGGCCTGTAACGCTTTTGAGAGGCTTATATCTCAGCAACCGCTGGACCGATTGGCCTGCGGTCTTTTTTGTTGGGTAGCCCCATCCCTTCTACCCCGTAATTGACTACTTTTGATACATCTCAGTGACCGTCGTGGCACGTGCCACGTGAAAAGTCAAGGGTGTTCAAGCTGTTTTGCAAAAGTAGTGATTTTGATAGGCTCATATCTCAGCAGCCGCTTGGGCGATTGACTTGCGGTAATTTTTATAGGGTAGCAGCATCCCTTCTACCCAAAATAGGATACTCTCGATGCATGTGGGTCACCCCCAGTGCACGTGCAAAATACAACAATAAGAGGTGCCAAATTTGTTCCCATTTGGTACTACTGTGTAAATTAGAATTAGTAGGTATAGTGTGGAAATAATGCATATGCGGTCATGTGCAGTTAGTGGAGCCAGCCGTCTTAGGCTTAGAGCTGGTTGTTTGCTGCACGTTGCCATGCCCTGGTCTGGCCGCCCAGTGGCGGAGATCCGTGTGCGGGTGGCCGCCTCGTGTTGCCGGGGAGACGACAAGCTCCGGTGGCCGCTCGCTCAGCTCCGCTCGACCCCCCGCCAGCCTCCGCGCACAATCGACGCGGCGTCGCTCGTCGGCCGCCGTCGGCCGTCGCGTCCGACGCAGTCGGGCTCCGCGCGCCGGCGAGCCGGACCTGGCTGGAGCCATCCGGCTCTGCGGGGCGCTACTGAGCGACGGCGCGCGCCGACGCGGCCTACCGACGGCGCTCTGCTAGCTCAGATACCGGCGGACAGACCCTGGACACCGCTGTGACGCGCCGCCCGCCCGTGACACTCATCACATCGCGTGCCGGCGTTTCGCATGTTCTCCGCCCCGATCAGTGATACACAGATGTACGGGTAAAACTGGCGCCCGTGCGAGCACCTCCAAGGACCGATTCAGCGTGCCAGCACCACGTGAGACTTTCATCAGCAAGGAAAACAGTGTCAGCGCCAGCCGGCAGTGTTTGCGGCGGGCTGGTGTGCCGGCGTGAGCGACAGTGGCGCGCGGCGCCGGTCAGTTGACGGTAGGCGCTGGGCAGACTACCGCTGACCAGTCGCTCACCGCTCCGTCCATAGGTGAACACTGCGCCGTCCAGCCGCCGACCGTCCCGACCTACTCGCCCGTGGCGGCGTTCGTGATCAGCTGCGAGCCTTTCGTGACGACCGCTGACGTCTAACAGGTTGGGCCGCGTCCGTTTCGTGTCGTGGTGTGACGTGGTGTGGACAGGTTCGGCGCCCGACGCTGCTCGCGAGAGATTCCGAGCGCCGCCGGCCATTCGGACCACTCGGCGTCCTGCCAGTGTTTCAGCTTCGCAGCATGTTCACCGCCAACCCGTCCGACTGACCTGACCTGACCCGACCCCGTGTCCATCCCACTGACCTCTCCCGCCTGACCCTGGCCCTCCCCACTCTCCCTCCCCGTCCAGCCCTGTCCAGCTGACCCCCCTGCTGACTCTCCGCGATGGGAGGAGGCGCCAGCAAGAAGAAGAGCCGCAGGAGTGACGCGAAGGCGGCGCTGCAGCCTCCTCCGCCGCCGCCGGCTGCCGACCCGCGGCTACCGCTTACCGTACGGCAGCGGTTCAGCATCGTCAAGTCATGGAAGGGCATCAGCAGAGCCATGGAGTCCACCGGCATTTACATGTTTGTCAAGTAAGTTGATCGCCGCCGGAGTGGTGGCCCGCCGGAGTGTCCCACAAAGCTCCTCATCTTGTCAGCGATAATATACAGATGTCGGCTCAAGTGTCCTTGAGGGGAAAGGTATTAGCTCGATGTAGGCTTGATTTCGGGTAAGGACTTCGGCATCAAGGACTTATGAGTTATGACCGAGGTTGGAAATTGGTCAAGCGGTTATTGTCAATACTAAAAGTTTGAGTACCCTGCGTGCGCTTTACTTCGTTATTTATATATTTTGTAGCATACTTAGAGCGGTTCAAAATTTTCCTAACTCTGCTGCCTAAAATAATTTTATCAAAAATAATTTTTAGACCACTAAAATGGCATAATAAGCAGTTTCCAATATCATTTTAGGACGTTGGTAATCGATCTTTTGCTCTCATGAGGATTTTAACCCGCGCGGGGCTGGGGTCTCCAGCCGAACGCGGGGGGCTGGGGGGGGGGGGAGTAAATTTTACCCCCCTGTTATCTCCCGAACTAATGGTCCGATTTGGAAAATTCAAACGCCAATCGAAAGATAATATCACGAGCAACTAAAAACATGTACTTAATTTAAAGTTTGAGGTCAAGGTCAAGGTCAGGTCAGGGGTACAAATTGCAAGTCTCTACAGTATCCGCCTTGCACCGTAGTTGCCGAAGAATGGAGTCATGGACTGAGACTGATTGCCCAAAACGTGTTCTTAGGCTACCAAAACAATATTCGTTGCATACAATATCATTCAGAGGTCAAGGTCAAGGTCAGGTCAGGTCAGGTCACCAAAAACAAAATATAGAAAAGGACATGTGCGACACATGTTTTATGGGTCATTTTACTCATATAATTCAATAGCACACTCAATAAGTGATATGGGCCACCTCTGGATGAATTTCAGGTCGAGGTCAGGTCAAGGTCAGGTTAAGTGAGGTCAAATTTTGAAGTTGGCTGTTAAGGCATAAAAAGGTGTCTATCTGATGCAGTTTTTCACGGCAAATCGAATGGTGCTATTTTTGTTTCCGTACGAGGTCTGGAACTTCCAAAAAAAATCATTTTTCAAAAATTATGTGTGTCGTGACGTCATAAAATCTTGAATAACTCCCACATTTTTGAACCGATTCTTCTAAAAATTAATATGTAGGTGCACATAGACCACTTCTCTGACATATATTCCGGTTTTTCGATACACTCAAAATTTTGGATTTTATAATTATTTTCGCAGAAAGTCATTTTTTTTTGAAAAAATGGGCCAAAATCCAAAATTTTCAAAAAACCGAGATAGCCATTTGATAGACAAAGTAGAATTACGTATAACCTTTTTTGTTACGTCTTGATTCCTTTAAAAATGAAGATGTTAGCGGCGTTTGAAATTTTGCCGTTTTTGAGGCGAAAATGGCGAACATGACGTCACTAAAACGTCAATTTCTCAAAAATTTCCGACGGATTTCGCTCAAGTTTTCAGGGAACGTGTCAAATTGATGTAAGAAAAGGTACTGAAAGTTTGGCGGCGCTGCGCGCCGCCGTTTTTGAGGTATTGCAAAAATTCGCGAGGGGGGTAAAATTTACCTCCCCCCAGCCACGCGCGGGTTAAGAAACCTTTGTCATGTAAATGATATCATAGTGAACACGTGACTTCCATCAAACGTAGGTAAAGTAAAACCTTGATTAGTGTTTGATCCAGTTATGCATCGCGGTCTCAGATTCTGATATTTTCCCACCACTCTCATATCGATCGGTGGGTCAGCAGAGGTCACGCGACTCCAAATTTAAGTCTAATGCGTGACTCCAAGCGCCGCCCAGACCGATCTAACTTGATCGGCAATAGCTCTAAAGGAATGAAGCATAGAAGTGCATGACAAATTGTGCGCTTCGAGCAGGCATATGGTATTTTGCATATTTTGCCGGCTATTGACTACAATTATGTCAATAAAATGTTCAATGCCTCAGTGCCTCAACAGAAGCAATGACATACCAATTTGTGGAAAGCAGCAATCAACATATGTTTTGAGCATTGTTCGGGAAAACTTAATCACCCCTACAGAAAAAAGTTATACGACGCTCTGAGCTTAGGATATTTAGGAGCGCAACAACAGGGTAACAAGGCTTCTTACGATGGTGCTGTTAGAAATAGAATACCACCATATGATTTCAATAAATAATTGAGGATACCAGTTGATTAGGTTTTTATGTGGCGCACTGTCATATGAAGTATGTAATCATGGTAAGCCTGTGCTTTTTATCAAAACTTTTAGTTCAACATTTGCACGAAAGAAACAGAGGATCGCGCTAAATCCGTATCCAGAGTTCAAGTCGAGAATTGTGGAACGGCCACCACGGACTGGTTTATTGATTGCTTGGAGCCGCATCAAGCGCCTTTTACCAATTGCTTATGTGAATGACTTCGAGCAACGATAACATAAGTCACCTATTGAGCCTCCTCCCACCTGATCGTAAAGCAACTCTCAGCATTATAACAAGCCTCATGTGTCACGAAGTGTTGCGTTTTCTCCGACCGTCCAGTTTATTTTGTTTGTCATGACATCACTCGGGCGGGAGAGGTGTGTTTGTTTGAGTACGCCACGGAGCATTATCCCGCTGGTCATCGTGTCCCTGCTGACGAGCGTTTGTGTCCGTAGGGGAAGGGTCAGAGCAGCAGACACAGGCTGCATGGTTCGCAGAAACAGATGACAGAGCCCAGGGCGTCGCTTCCGTATCGGCCTCAGCTCAGTTTCTGACAGCGCTAAAGGCAATGTCCAGCTCAATTTACAAAGGCGCTGTAGGTATTGTTTTTGATGACACGGGCCTGCGTGATCACTTAATTAAATAGAGGCGGATTACCGTTTCGTTCGCTTACAGAATCTTTAAAAGAGTCGTGTGGTGGTGCTGATTTTATTTCTTCTACATACGAGTAGGTGTTGAGCGTCCTTTCCCGCAAGTCTACGATGCGTTCGAGGGGTGAATTGTAATGCTCAGCATGGACAAGAACCATAATTGTTTGACTTTTCTTCTATGTATTGATTGCATGCTCTTTCAATAAAACCTTACAATCATGAAAATGCTTGTTCTTATAAGTTATCTTCTTTTGAAAGCAAAAATAGCGTTAATGATACCTGAGACTGATTTATCTGGTTATATCTTAGAACGAGGCAACAAATACTTGCTTCATCACTTACTTATTTTGTCTCTGACAGCACTGAAATCAATAGCATGCCCCTGCATTCATGTCTGTTCTGTAGCGACAGTGACAAAGACACCAATTGACTTCAAATGACACTATTTCACTGATCCATGAATTTTGTGTGGGGAAAATGGCAAGGATGTCATTGAAGATTTATGACCCGTTTTAGCCATTTCAAGGGCATCTACCCTATGCATAAAAGCAGTAGCTGAAGTCGGTGTTACAGGGTATACAATAGCAATAGCCGTTTTCACGACGGCTATCTGGCACACATTTGGGTCACATTTGGCGCGGATTTGGTCAGATTAGGTTCCTTGTGGCCGTTTTTACGACGGTTAGCTGGTACACATTTGGTTCACTTTTGGTGCAGATTTGGTGCACATTTTGTCAAATTAGGTTCATTGCGTTTCTTGGCAGTTATCAGCTAGGTTTGCACTAATTGCTTATATGCCTGATTTTTAATTTAACAGACCTTATTCTTTATTTAAATGCTGAAGTAAATGTATTACTATGCAGATATTTGTTGTAAAAGAGATAAGGTTCAGATTGGCCAAGTTAGTAGTGTATTCACCAGATAACCCGCCGTGAAACCGACTGATATACCCCTTTTTCATCCCATCATGGGGCCCGACAACTCAGTACCACTACCTACCAAATAACACTGAGTCACTCTTTTATCTTCCTTTTCTCTTTTTTAACGATCACTCACACGCTCACGTTCAATCGTCACAAACATCTCAGATGTGGCTATTGACAGGATGACACCAATATTCGTTTATTAATCGCTTTTTGCGATAAGTGAGTCTATTACCAACAATTTACCCACGATATGTGTCATATTTATTTGAAAAGTGCGTCCATGGAATTATGTCAGTAATCTAGTGGCTAAAATACTATAAGGCTAGAAAGGATTTCTTACCATCGAAATTTTAAATGATGGAGCGGTACCCATGCTCGCAATGTTATAATAAGCATGTTTGTCCCTTTTTGAGTTCTGACACAGTGTTGACACTTTCCAAAAGCGAAAGTTTAGCCGACTAACCTAAGTTCACTCGAGCTGTTGATGTTTCTAAATCTGTTACTGGCGGTCGATTCTCGGTGACCAAAGTTTAAACGGCTGATCTAATTTTGGCTCTTACATCTCCTAAATTGCATAGTTTCCACCGCACGATTCGATTCTGCCATCAAACGGCGAGCGGTCGGCACGCGCGGCAGTCCGGCGTTCCTGGCCGCTCGGGGCCATCCGTCAGGCCTGGGAGCGGATTTGTCTCTGAGGATGGCGGTGCCAGTAGCGGCAGCCGCACGGTCCGTGTCCCCCGGCCGGCGGGGCGGCACGGAGGACAGTGTCCCGGCGCAGCGGCGGAGCGGCGCGCCCGGCCGGCTCCCTTTGTCGGCACCCGCTACTGTCATGATGCCGGCTCGCCGGCCAGAATCGATAGCACCGGCCCGCCGGCAAGGGCCCGCGGGCAGACGAGGGCATAACATGGCCAGCCACGTCAGGCGGAGGCAGCGCGCGGGCAGGGAGAGTAGCCCCGGCCGAGCCCGCCGGCTGCACAAGGGGCAGAGTGAGAGACCGACGGGCGGGGAGGGTCGCCGCTGGCCGGCCAGGCGATTATCGGCAGCCGGGATTGTATAAGGCGCCACGGCGGGCTGACGAGGCGGAGCAGCGATGGCGCCGACGCGACGAGAGAGGGAGGGAGAGGGTAGAGACTAGAGTAACAGAGTGAGAGAGTGTCATTAGGGATGGTGTCCCCTGGCGCAGTGCGTGTCTGAATGCGCTGCAGAAATCGGCTCTGTCCAAGTGTTACAATCCTGAGCGGGGGCTCCACTCAAACCACCGGTATGATTAATTTATTCGCATCGTGATGTAAATCCACCGGGAAGCGCTGCGCTGGTTTCCACACACTGAGCCATTCACTTAGATTTCGAAAGCGTTGAATACATTTTCCCGTTGCATTGAGACCTGCAATTTAATACCGAAATGTAGCATTCAATTGAGCAACCCTTCCCCGGCAGAGAGTAGGTTAGTGACACCACTTTACTTCTTTGAGGTTTTTGAAACTTGTTGAAGCAAAAAGAGCTGCAGTTTGAACTGTTTATTCTTTGATTTAGGCCGTATTTTTGTTTTGTAAGTACCAACCACAGTTTTACTTTTCAGAACGTTAGGGTCTCTGTTTTATGACGTCATATTTAAGACTTAGAACCATCCAAATATTCCCCAGCTTCACGACGCTCACCTTCACAGGAACCTATGACAGGGAGTAGAAGACTGCGTTTGGACATGGATTTCTTTTTTTTTTAATCCATCGGGGAATATTCCTCGGACCATTCGGGCAGCTTTTCGCGATAGTGTGTAAAAACTGGCGCCGTAGATCATTACCGTGCGTTTTCATTTTCTAAATTGCAAAATGTTTATTTTTAACTTTTAATTCGTTTTACTTCAAATATTTTTACCATGAATACTCAAATTATTATTGTGCGTCTTCAGTAAGGGCATGGATGAGATAATAATGGATTGGTGTCTTCGCAGTTTTTGGCGACATTGAGCTCAGGCCTGCCATCTAGCGGGAGAATTGTCGTAAGTTAGGAGCAAGCCGAGTGAACGCCGATGATTAGTGACTAGATAAGTGAAACTTTTTTAAATATAAAGGTACTGTATTATAGAAAGCCTTCGCAAACGCGTTTCGAATATATCATCTTCAGTGCTAGCTTCCCATAATACAAAAAGAAAAATTAATACAGTACCTTTATATTTAAAAAAGTTTCACTTATCTAGTCATATATGTCACAATGAACGTTCAACATTTGCCGATGATTAGCATTGTGACACACGGGAGTGTGGTGTAGTAGCAGGCTAGTTGTGCAATTTTTCAACAGGTTATGTCTTTATATGCCAGTAAAGGCGAAGAAATTAATAGATTTATGTGCAGGGTCAGTAATAAGACCAGTATAGCGCCTTTTGGGGCGACTAACGGAGCGAGCGAGGGGGTGAGTCTTGCACGTGCGAAATTTCGAGGGGGTACCTCCAACTGACTTGTGCACGGCACTCTACTGACCGGTTTCTAGCGATGTGCCAAATTTGAGCACAATCGGCCCGTTCTCGAGATCTGGGAGCGGCACCCTGCACGTGCGCACGTGCAAAATGGGTCCCAACTGACTTGTGCACGGCACCCTACTAACTGGTCCCTAACCGTGTACCAAATTTGAGCGCCATCGGTCCAGCCGTTCTCGAGATCTGGAAACGACCCCTGCACGTGCGCACGTGCAGCAGCACCCCAACTCTGGCACATGGATATGCAGTGCCTAGTGGGTGTCTACCTACATGCCAACTTTGAGCGCAATCGGCCAAGTAGTTACCGAGATATTGCAACAATTGCAAAACTGACACCTCTTCGTTTTGCACGTGGCACGTGCATAAGGGGTCACCCACATGCATCGGGAATAGTCCAATACTTGGTAGAAGGAATGAAGCTACCCTACAAAAATTACCCCATGTAAATCGGTCAAGTGGTTGCTGAGATATAAGCCTCGCAAAAGCGTCCGCACGGGCGGCCGGCCGGCCGCTCATACTCAGAAATTTCCGTTAATCTAAGGAAAGACTACGCTCGCTTCGCTCGCTCCGTAATAAGCAGCTCCATGTTATTTCCTCATTAAATCGTGAAACAGGGAGTTATTGGAGACTTCGCCAGCACGTGTCGTTTTCGCTATTTTTCACATGAGTCTTTACTTGGCCTAAATCAAACAAATTGTCCGGATCAAAGAACAAAACGAACGTAAGTACTATCTATAAGTATAATGAAAAGGTTAAACAGAATTGCTAGCGTCATTGCCGCTCAATATGTAATTCAAGACCCTCTATAAAAAGGACCCAACCAGCGCTGCGTAGTCGATGAAATTTCAGTGACTTTGGCTCCAACTCCGATTCCTGTATTCAAATATCGACTCCGACTCCTCCGGGCAGAACTATCGATTCACACAGACTCCGACTCTGACTCCGACTCTGCAGTCTGCAGCCCTGGTAAGTCTGTGGAGTCGATGACTTTTCGGTGACGTTCGACTCATACTCAGGCTACAGCTTTTAAAAATCAACCGACCCCGAGTCGGAACAGAACCGCTGGCTCTGACTACAACTCCGCAGCCCTGGCCCAAGATAGCCGCCTAAAACAACTTTGATGTGTGATCTTCTTCGTACATTGTTATGTTATTTTAACCCGCGCGGGGCTGGGGGGGTAAATTTTACCCCCCCTCGCGAATTTTTGCGATATCTCAAAAACGGCGGCGCGCAGCGCCGCCAAACTTTCAGTACCTTTTCTTACATCAATTTGACACGTTCCCTGAAAATTTGAGCGAAATCCGTCGGAAAAATTTTGAGAAATTGACGTTTTAGTGACGTCATGTTCGCCATTTTCGCCTCAAAAACGGCAAAAGTTCAAACGCCGCTAGCATCTTCATTTTTAAAGGAATCAAGACGTAACAAAAAAGGTTATACGTAATTTTACTTTGTCTATCAAATGGCCATCTCGGTTTTTGAAAATTTTGGATTTTGGCCTAATTTTTTTCAAAAAACTGATTTTTTTGGGAAAATCATTATAAAATCCAAAATTTTGAGTCTATCGAAAAAACCGGAATATATGTCAGAGAAGTGGTCTAGGTGCACCTACATACCAAATTTTAGAAGAATCGGTTCAAAAATGTGGGAGTTATTCAAAATTTTATGACGTCACGACACACAAAATTTTTTGAAAAATGACTTTTTTGGAAGTTCTAGACCTCGTACGGAAACAAAAATAGCACCATTCGATTTGCCGTGAAAAACTGCATCAGATAGACACCTTTTAGGCCTTAAAAACCAACTTCAAAATTTGACCTCACTTGACCTGACCTTGACCTGACCTCGACCTGAAATTCATCCAGAGGTGGTCCATATCACTTATTGAGTGTGCCTATTGAATTCTATGAGTAAAATGACCCATAAAACATGTGTCGCACATGCCCTTTTCTATATTTTGTTTTTTGGTGACCTGACCTGACCTGACCTGACCTTGACCTTGACCTCTGAATGATATTGTATGCAACGAATGTTGTCTTGGTAGCCTAAGAACACGTTTTGGGCGATCAGTCTCAGTCCATGACTCCATTCTTCGGCAACTACGGTGCAAGGCCGATACTGTAGAAACTTGCAATTTGTAGTACCCTTGACCTGACCTTGACGTTGACCTCAAACTTTAAATTAAGTACATGTTTTTAGTAGTTCGTGATGAGAGCTTTCGATTGGCGTTTGAATTTTCCAAATCGGACCATTAGTTCGGGAGATAACAGGGGGGGGTAAAATTTACCCCCCCCCCCAGCCCCGCGCGTTCGGCTGGAGACCCCAGCCCCGCGCGGGTTAAACAAGGAATGGAAAAGGGAGACGAAGCCTTCACAAACAGGGATCTCCTGTTGCAGATCAATCAGCTGCTGGAACAGAAAGGCATAAACACCACGCATCTCATTTCATCGTTTTCCTAACGACTCTGCACCAATGTAAGCACTGATCAATGCAGTGCGAGGATCGTTGTGACATTTGTGTAACAAGTTTGAGTTTTATCCGCCCAGCCGTTCTTGAGATATGGAAGCGGCACCCCGCACGTGCGCACGTGCAGTAGCACCCCCATAGTGACACATGGAAATGCATTGGCCACTGGGTGCCTAACTATTGACGAAGTTTTACTGTAATTGGCCCAGCCATTGCGGAGTTACTTTATGTGGAACAATTTCGACACGCCTAAGTTGGCACGTGGCACGTGCCGTAACATTAACTAAGATGAAGAAAATCGGGCGAAATTCGGAGAAGAAGGAATGAGCCTACCAAATATGTATGACATATTGTCAAACTGCTGTACCCTTGTGAGTAAATGACCACATAAAAGGTCGTACAAGCCGATCAGACTGGGTGTTTCAATACACACCGTCTTACGCATTTTATTTTCGTTATTACCTAAAGGCTGCTTGACGTTTTTGGCTTTCAAACATTTAAGACATTTGTTGTCGTCTCAGGTCAAGTAAGATTACCTCCAACTCGTGGGAATATGCACTTCAAGCCAACTAACACACCACACCCACGTGTGTCATAATGCTGAGAGATGGCGTTCACTCGGCTTGCTCCTAACTTACGATAATTCTCTCGCTGGATGGCAGGCCAGATCCCAATGTCGCGGATCCCAATGTTAATTTCCAAGAGACACCACATGGTAAGGGTACAGCAAAACGAAAACCTTATGAAACCAATCAATCAGTTGTTTACAGCATAATGTACAAACCAATAAACAAATTGATAAAAAAACGCATATGATTCATCATAAACCCTAACAGCATTGATGAACATCGTTTCCATGGCGACCACCATCTTTAAAAAAAGTGCGACACGGGCTGTCAGCATTTCTCATAGTTTCGCGGGATCCCGCGGGATTTCACGCGTCAATTCGCGCTTGCCGAACGGCCGTTTTTGTGCAAGGAATTCCTCGGTGTGGAACTTCCACGCGGAAAAAGGCTTGTTCAAACGCAGCCGAAACATTCAGGAAGAAAAAACTGCAAATTAATTATTACCTCGTTGTATGCACTGGATTGTTAATGGTAGTCGACGGGGGTCCACTCGACCACATACTCTATAACAACACTTTGTAAAATATGCAAACCACTTTCGACTTTTGTTGGAAATGTCGCAGATTAGTCTGAGTCCTGGCCATAAATACAAAAATATTGCCAATGCATTTCATACATCCTTTTTTTCTGGCAGAATAATTTATTTACGCATAAAGAAGACGCAAGGCACGTCGCACACACAGATTGACACTTAGAATGAGTCCACAACCTAACACTGAGTACACACAAAAGCAGTTGGCAATAGACACACCTATGTAGATAATAGACAATGACATTACAGGTACAGCCCTCAGCAGACTGCGTGGTAGGTATTCTTTTTCCGACAAAACTGATAATAATTCAAAAGTCATGTTATCAGTCGGTCGAAACTCACTGCAAATACATGCGCCATGCTCCACTCCATCGATAGGGCCTATCAATAAACAAAACATACGCCTTGTGCGGCAACAAAATGTAAAAGTTCGTTTTGGTGGCAAATCTAAAGTTTTGGATTTTGTTGCCAAACTGGATGGAAAATGCATACGATGATAATGCCAATCTAAGCTGCGGAGTCTCGCGCATCTTGCTGTTACGATTTCCGAGTGCCCGATAGCATAGTATTCGCGTTATTCTCGGTTTTGTCGAAAAAAGAATACCTACCACGCAGTCTGCAGAGGGCTGTACGTCCAGGTATGCCTCAGCCCGTCCCGCACTGGGCTGGGACGGGGCTGCTGGCCCCCGCCCGCGCCGCCTCGCACCTACGTGCGTCTACCCACGCGGGGCGGCGCCCCCTGACCACCGGCCCGCCAAGCGCGGGCCACGGGCGGTCCGCGCGACGGGCCGGCGGCCCGGCCTGCCCTGCATATGCAGGGGGCCGGGCACGGGTTAGCCCGGATGGGGTAGGGCGGGGGCCACGGATCGCACGAGGCGATGCTCGCTCGTTACGCATTTCGCGCAATCGCGCCTAATCGGTGCAGCCCGGTACAAGGGACCGGGTTGTAAGTTCACGCGTGTCAGAACAATACACAATTCCCCTCAGCATCAAATACCTTATGCCACTTCTTAAATACATCTTCTACGACATTATTTTTCTTTTCGATCAACATCTCTGCTTTGAATTCTTGTTTGAGGATGTGTTTGAATGTTTCAATATCTATATTATCACCTACATGTTGCCCTAGTTTGCAATTTATTATATATTTCTTACACAGGAGAATTATAAGGTTAACAACAGGAGGCGCATCACATATTCCAAGTAACATATTTTCGCTAGATGTTTGACGATCAGAAAGATTAAAGGAACGTTTTAAAGCACCAACGATTATCACCCAAAGGTTTTCAACGTCTTCGCAGTCGCAGAAAAAGTGTTGCAATGTGTCCACGGCGAAACATTTCAAACAGAGTGGGCTACCAGCTATCCCCCTCGTACATAGGAATTTCCTGGTGGGAATGTACCGATGAATAATCCTATAATGAAGTGACTGCAATCTAGTAGATTTTGTACAATTATATGGGATCATGTAAATTTTACTCCAGTTAGCAACGCGTGCACCTTCTTCCGCCCATTTAATTTCCGCTCTAGGTTGATGTTTGTCGATCAGTCTCTTATAATAGTGATGACTTCTGCAGTGTTCCAACATGACTTTAGACGAATTACTACCTAGAAAGAAAATGTTTTCTTTGTCCTCCGACGTGGCCACACTAAGTGGGTTACCTTTAATCATGTCTTTCAATTCCTTTGGGATTGACCTTCTCAAAGAGTTAATGGTGAGAAAGTCTACATTTAATCGTGGGAACTTTCTTAGAATCTGCGCGTAGTTCAAAAACTCGCCGTTATCGCCAACTAAGTCGTCAACGTATCGTATTCCACAACCGTACAGGGCTTTGTTGAATGTGTGTCTGTTGTTCACCTTAATTTTATCGTTGTGCCAGAGATTTTGCAGTCGGGCTTGAACGGCATTGTTTACTGGTGACGTATTTATGTTATGGAATATTGATATTATGTCTTTATAGAATTGAGGAACTTTCAGTTCTCTTAAACATGTTTTGGCGTTGTTGCTCTTAAGAAGGTCAGTTATATTGAATTCCCCTAAACGGCGTTGTAAAATAATCCGCCATGGGGATTCGGAACAGAACGCCATTCTTTTAATCCAGGATAATTGTAAAGCTGTGTAGAAACAAAAAATATCTACAGCGTTTAGACCACCATTTCTAATCGTTTGCACTAATGTAGCTTTGGCCACTTTCGGGGGTCTGCCTCTCCAAAGAAAATTCATGAGCAGTCTCTGAAGTTCGTCCAAATCTGCCTTTTGAATAGTGGCACACATCGACAAGAAGACGATCTGGGAAGCTAGCAGGGTTTTTGACACCACGATTCGACCTTTAATCGTCAAACTACGTTGCGACCATGAATTTAATATACGCTTTACTTTAGTGGTGATTGGTGCAATGTTGTCAGCGCCACACGGGCCTGACGCACAGAACCAAACTCCCAGAATTTTTATTTTTGGCACAGCTTCAATGGCATGAATGGATTCGAAAGCGTTCGACCGTTTACCGAGCCACATGAGCTTTGTTTTGTGGATGTTAAGTTCAAGTCCAGATGCCTGTTGGAATACTTTTATGACGTCTAAAGCCTGCTCGACAGAATCTTTGTTGCGGAGAAACAAAGTACTGTCGTCAGCATATTGACTGAGTTTAACTTCTTGACCACTGATCACAATGCCCTGAATATTCTGCATGGACCGTATCTTAATCGCTAACAACTCCACCGAGAGGATGAACAACAACCCGCTGAGAGGCGAGCCTTGAAACGTCCCTCTGGTACACGGGAACCAGTCAGAAGTATATCCATTGTTGGATACTGTGAGCTGAGCACCCGTGTACAGCAGCGTAATCCAAGATCGTAAGTTTGGTCCAAAGTTAAAGCTTTCGAGTGTGAATTGCAAAAAATCGTGTTCGATCGAATCGAAAGCATTTTTGTAATCTAATGCAAGTAGAATTCCATCTACGTCGTCTATTTTGCAATATTCTATAACATCTGACACCAGCCTTAGATTTTCACCGATATATCTGCCTTTTAGGAAGCCAGTTTGACTTTTATTGATCAGTTTATCTATCACTTTTTCAATTCTTAACGCAATCACTTTTGCCACCAGTTTATAAATAACATCAAGTAAGCAGATTGGCCTTTTGTTTTCCAACATTCTTTGGTCACCTTTTTTGGGGATTAACGTTAAAACACCTCTACGATGGGCTATAAAAAACATTCCCTGGCTTCGCGCCTCATTTACATAATCAGTCAAAAGCTCACCTAGATCATCCCAGAACAGGGCGAAAAATTCTGCAGAAAACCCCGATATTCCTGAGGCTTTATTCAATGCCATTTTTGATAGGGCAACTCTTCCTTCTTCTTTTGTGATCGGTCCCTCACATGCTAGCTTTTCTGCCTCAGACAGCCGTTCTGCGTTGTTATCAGGTACAAAATATCTATACTTATCGCGTCCTAATGATTTTGACTCGTAAAGATTTCTGTAATAATCGGCGCATGCATTTAAGATTGCTTTATTGCCCCTAACTGTGCTACCGTCTATCTCCTTAATCGCGGTGATATTCTTTTGCGCGGCTCGTTGTTCCACCATTCGAGTAAAGTACTTTGTTGACTTTTCGCCCTCTTCTATCCACTTTGCTTGTGAAGCAATAATAGCCGATTTTCCCCTTTCTTGTTTAATCTCTTCCAATCGGCTGCGTGTCCTTACATATTCACTTCTCACCTGCTCACATGGTGCCTGCGCCAATTTGGCATCTAAGTCACATAATTTGTTATAACCCTCGCCCATGTAGGGGGGGGGGTTGGTGCAACCCCCCCCTGAGGTTTTTCGGAAATAGTGCAAAAACGGCGGCGCGCAGCGCCGCCAAATTTTGGGTACCTTATGGGGCAAATCTTGCGCATCTTTTGATAAAAAAAAATTTGACCGGGTCATGTCAGGTCACGGAGTTATGACGTCACAAAGGGAACAGCCTCCGGCCGGATTTTCACAAACTGAGTGCCAACGCCCGAGGTTTCCTGCCGGTGGTACGGACATCGGTTGATGGATCGTGATGAAACTTCCCATGCATGTTGAGGCAAGTATTGGCTATTATATGGTATAAGAAACCTGACCGGGTCAGGTCAGGTCACGGAGCTATGACGTCACAAGGGGAACAGCGTCCGGTACTATTTTTGAAAAGCGCCCGAACCACTATTTTGCTAATTCTTGTCACCTCAATGGGAATATGCAGCAATATTAGCTTCTATAGGGAGCAAATGGACCTCCCAAATCCAAAAATACAATCAGATTTCAAAAATTTAAATTTTGATTTTTCGAATTTCTGCCGCCGACTGTGACCTTGCCGACTTCCGGCGCTCCCAACCCGCCATTTTTAGAGCTAGGGAAACGAAATACATACCAAACGATAGAAAATTGATCAAGGAACACGATAGTGAAGGTTTCAAGTCGATATCTCCGACCGTTTTGCCGCAATCGCCGCGGAAAGTTGAAAAAGTCTATTTTTTCCGAAAATTTGACCTTTGACCGGTCAAAAGTAGGTCAAATGTTGACCTAGGACCAAAAAATATACCACCAATCGCGAGATCTAGGCGAGAGCAATCCGTTGGTCTTTTCCGCTAAGCTCTACGACGCTCCGTTTTCAAACGCCAAGGGGGGGGGTCGCACCAACCCCCCCCCCTGCATGGGCGAAGGTGGCAGATCGCCGTTTACGGGCGAGGGATAAATTGCGTTCTCTTCCTTTCTTATCTCGCGAGCTAATGTTCTGCTACGCTTAATTGAAATTACTCTGATTCTACTAAGCATCATTTGCATTTCATACATCCTATTTCTTTTATCAGTTGCTGAATGTCTCAATCGCTCATAGCCAGGGAAGCGTTCACTTCTTTAGGTGAGGTCACTCGAGCTCATGACCTGACCTCACAAAACACAGTGCTCGCCATAGTTCAAGCCCTTGCACGTATGAGATGGGGCCAAAAGACCCCCTATTCTTTTTTCGAATAACTCGCGTAAGAAGTGATTGATCGCGACAAACCTTTTAATACACTCGAGCTATATTCTATTTCACACTTGCACCAAAAATTGCATGACCCTGATCTAAATGACATTTGACCTGCGACAAAACAGCTATAACAAAACATTCTCAAAATTAAGAGGGGGAAGGGGTGTTAAAAACGACGCGGTTCGTGGTCCGCGCAGACAATTTTGTATGGACCCGAGTAATGCATAATAATCATAGAATGCTTCGTTTGTAGACTGAATCAATATATCAGTCCGCTTTTGCGTCATTAACAACTTCGTCTATGATGGAGAAAAACAAGATGTAGTCATTGACCCGATCCAAAGTCTCATCGCGTGTCTTCCTCAACATTTTCGGCAAGTTTAGCTTGTCATCGATATAATCCTGTAGCAGCTTCCTACGACAGGGAGCCATTTGGGTAATGGTTGACTGGAAAGCCTGCATTGTTCCTTCCGACTGTTACAGGGCTAATGAGTCGGCCGGCTTTCATTAGAACGCCACGGCCTTCCAGGAATGAAAGAGGTTCCAGCGATCAGCCACTATTACGGTGTGGGTCGCGGGAGGACGACAGGACAGCCAGTGAATTAAACGATGCTTCACGCGTTGTTCCTAATACATACGGCATGTAAATTGCAATGTCAGTGGTCTTTACTATTGATTGGTACGTGCTAATGACTTTCTTTGCAGGATTGGTGTTCTTTTGTTTTTGCTTACTACCCAAAAAGTTTCAAAATCATCCAATTTGGACCCAAGGGACCAGAGAAGTGTTTCTCTGTAGATAAAAGCCCTAACCCTAAATGGTTATTAGAAGGAAAAATGAAAAAGCTTGCAATCTTTTCCAGAAGCTCAAATCATTTTAAGCTGCCTTCATATCAGCTAAGTGGGTCCCACAAAATTATTAAGAAACAATTGGAAGCCGAGCTTGACGTTCGTTTGGGACTCGCCTGTGTTGTTACTTGTTACATACATAATACATATAGCTCTCGTCCTAGGCGTAACCAGCAACGCGCCGTCAAAAGGGGACGCCTACTATGGGCCCGGTCCTCAGACACTTCGTGCTGAAATTTAGAAACAAGCGGCCAGCCATCGCATGACGCCTTTGAGAATTGCAATGGAACACGCTAGAAATGCGTGCATTAAATTTCAGTCAAGCACTCCAAGAACAAGTTCCGGCGTCTTTGCAGAACGCATTCAGGAGCTTTGTCCAAGTTACGAGACAAATTCACGACATTTCCGGCCGTTCTAACGCCAGTTTTCGGGCAGAGACGCACAGGAAATTGCGGACAAAAACGTCTTTCCTCGCCAGATGAGTCGCCAGATGACTCGGGTGACCGCCTCCCCATGACTCACACACTGCAGAAGTAGTGAGGGTAGGGTATGTATGTTTCCTGATGTGTCGGGCTTGGCGAGTGAGCTCCTGTACACGGATTAATATGTAATTGCATGTAAGTACATACAGGTAACTGTTGAGTTGTTGAGCAATTTTATGAGTATGCTAGGACTGGGATATTTTGCCATGACCGGGAGCCATGTCATAGCTTGATCCGAGCTGTTCAACTGTGATATTTGTTCCCTCAAGAAGGTTTTGAATGAGTGACGGTCAGAATATGGAGTAGCATTTCGACTGGCATAAATCCTGTCACTTGACAAAGACAGTCGGCATCCCATCCATTCCAAACCAGCTCGCAATCTGTGTTAAGGTCACGGCAAACGGATAGCTTTATAAATAAGTCATGCATCGAGTCATATATTACACGGTCATGTATGAAGACACTTACATACGTATAAAATGTATCTAAACAAGAGCATAAAATCTGACAGCATGCAACACGAAGACCCCAATACCTGTGATCAACGTTACGCCGAAGCCAACTGTGAAAAATCAATTCGCGCTCTCGTCGCCCAGAGTAGTTCCGAGGACGGGAGAGCACACGGCTGCTGACCCGGAGCGCACAGCGTTTGAGTTCGCCCAGCGCACCATTTGCTCTGACGGGGATGGCCCGCTGTCAGTGACAGCAGGTTTTTGACAGGTCAGACGGAGAAATTGGGCACTGGGGGTTCACGGCTATACATGGAAGTGAAAGGCAAATGGCGAAGCTCTCAGGTCTACGCGATTTTTTGCGATTGGCAGATCTATGCAACTCTGAAACGAGGCTTTTTAGTTGTATGCTTATTTTAACATGAAAAATTCACAATCTACTTAGCATGTATATTCCTCTCCCCGCATTTCCGCTGATTTTTCGCAAGCAGTGAACCAGAAAGCTGCTGCTTTCCTGCTGGGTGAACTGCCGAGCGATAACCGACAGAAAACACGCACTTAAGGCGGCCGCACACTGGGCCATTCGGCGGGCGAGATTCCACAAAAGCGGAATGTCGCGGGCGACATTCCTACAGCGGCTTTCCGCTTGTTTTCAGCAGTTTACAGGACCATTCGGCGGTGCGATTTTCTACTTAGTATTTTCAGGAACTTTATGTGAAACATTTTATGACAAATATACACGAATGCAAACTAAATACATTTAAGCAAATACAATATTTGCTTATTTAATGCGATTATGCTATATTTCTGTACAATAAAGTTTTGAATATCTATTAATTTGACATAATTTCTGGAGGAAGTTGCAAAAAATAAAGCTCGTGATTAATGTAAACAACGGTGTTTGTCGACAAATGCAAGAAACCTAAAGACAATTGTGGAGAGGCACTTAGTAACCCATTATTGGAATAACCAATGAAGTGTATAAAAACCATTTAATATGGGGAAAGAAGTGCAGCTACGATTTTTTATCAAGTGAAGTCTATTTCTCGGCTGCTCCATCAATAGCTGGTGAGTTTCAAGTTCCACAATTTCGGGTGTCCGCGGCGTCGCCGCGGAAAAAGCTGAACCGGTCCAGCTTTTTCCGCAACTCCGCGGCTGTTCGCGCGCATGCGCACTCTACCCGCGGACAGCTAGCTGGCAGCGGTCGGCTGGTAATTTTGTCGTTTCGGCAGCTGATTCGGCGTCCACAAAAGTGTAATGTCGCCACGGAATTGCGTTTTTGCGGAATGTCGCCCGCCGAATGGCCTAGTGTGCGGCCGCCTTAAAAGTCGAACGGAGCCAATCCAGCGTGAGGGGGATACAGAGGCCATTCGGCCACCGACAGAAAGTATTTTACCATTGACAGAGACCATTTTAACATCGGCATACGAGACCATCGTTCGAGACCGAGACCTCGTAGACCATTCAGCCGCCAGTATTTAGAAAACGTCTTACCATCAACAGAGACTATCATGTTGTGGACATAAACAGATACGATGTCGCCAACAAACGGGTGGTGGACATATACACCTCTTGCCGTGAACAGAGACCTCCTGTCGTGGACAAAGACCGTTTTACCATGGACAGAGACCACGGCACACAATGATCCTGGCCGCAGTCGCAGCCGGCCATAAATTACGGACAGGTCCAGGAGGTGGCATTTGTCTGTGGAAGGAGCCGATTTTAGAGCGGTCGGCGCGGGAGAAGATGAAGTGACGCACCAGCCCCGCTGTCCGACCCGGCCCGTAAAACAACAGACTGTTCAACGCAGGCGGCGAACAGTCGGGCCGGCGATAAAGTGAACTGGACGATACGGAAGGTGGTGCGGCGTCATTGACACTGACCATTGGTGATCCCACGTGTGTTGGAACCAATCAATGAGGGGAGCAGGTGTAGTGCGGCTCGCTCGTGGAAAGTGCACCTGCTGTACAGTGGACTGTGTGCTGCATGGTCTCTGAAAGCGCCGTACCATCGCGCCCAACGAATACCCATGCTAATGTACCGTGGGCTCCTGCTGAATGCTTTCAATGGGAAACAGTTGGCCGCCCAAATGTCGACCATTGCAACGTTCCATTATTCGGTCGAACGCTATTGGAGCGCTGAAGGGCACGTTTAAAGGTCAATGATCCAATATTGTAATGGCGCACGTGGATTGTACCTATTATTGTAAAAATACGACACGAAGCTCGACGAGCTGAAATAGAAGCTCAATATTCTTGTCGGTTATTTGTAAAAGTATATGTAGAAGCTAGCTAGTAACAATGTGACTTTTAGGGGTGGAAATTCTTCCTTTTATATGCTTAGCACGTAAATTTGCTTTCTCGGCCCTCATTATTTTCATCATTATCTTACAAAACACATCTCTTTTTCTTGGGTAAAAAAATTCGGAGAATTTTACATTGCCTTTGCTAAATGCAAACTGAGATGAACAGCCCTGAGACTAATAGATATAAGCTACACGAAGGCATCCTATGGGCCCGCGCTGGTGCCGGTCAGTCATTACTCATTGAAGACTGATGCGCCGCTGCCTGCGGGCATCGCTGGGGTGTTCACTGGACACGGACCATGAAAAACTGTGTGGTCATCTATCGCCATCGATCTTACTGAGTTAACACCGCCGTCACTGAACATCGACCTCAAGAAGGCGATCACGCGTCCGTGAAAATACCGGCTATGTGTAGCAAGTGGCCACATCCATCAATATCCGATTCTGAGCAGCGTGCGGCAGAAAATATGAGCGTTGATGGCGCCAATCTATACCGGATTCGTGTACCCTCATGAGATCTGGCTTTAGGAGAAAGCAGTCGTTGCTCAGGGCGTGTCACAGCTGCGAGGCTGGTCTGGGATGAGCTGACGACGGGGGTCGATCGGATGTCAGCGGCGGGCCGCCGTCGACCGGCACCGGAAGACCGGATGTCGCCTGGAACGGGTCATTAGGGACCCTTCCGCTGGGTGGGTCCGCTGCGCGCGTGCTGGGAGGCTCGGGAGGCGGGCCACGCGCGGTGATACCAGAGAGACTCGGCGGCACGGCGGTGATGGCGGTGATGGGAGATCGCCTCGCCCTCGCTAGTGAGCGGCGCGCACCCCCTCCGGTCCGGTCAGTCCCCGATGGCGGCGGTACACCCCCGCCCCATGCCGCACCGCTCTGCGCGCGTCGCTGGCCGATCGCCGCGGCCGGCCGGCCGATCTGCACCCCACCCGGCCCTGGCTGCCGGCCAAATCTCCTTTTCATTACTCAAAGATGAAGGAGCGTGAATATGAGGCAGCGCCGCCGCCCCATGAGGCGTCTCGGTCGGGACTGGCGCGGCCCGGGGTGCCGGCCGACCGGCCAGACGGAAATGGTCTCCGGGTAGCTGCTCCTCGCGTCTGAGGGTGGTCCGACATGAATCCTTCTCAGATTCGAATGTAACGTTTTAGAACGAAGCTTTTTCGAAATAATATGGCCACTGGACCTATTGACGAAACAGACTGTAGAAGGTTGAAGATATTACAAAATTAAAACGTGGTCACGACGCCTGGGAAAGTATGAACAAGTTGCAATTATATTCCTTATTATGATAATAAATATGTTATTATGCAAAAAAAAAACAATAGATGAAAATGAATGAAATACTTCATTAACAAATACAGTAAGAATATCTCTCTTTTAATTAGCTAATAACTTCCTAAGGCCATCTTAATACTTAGGTGGGGAAGAAGAGCATGTTTGTTTTCCTTTACTAGTGGGTATGCATTACATATTTTCCCGACTGCCCTGATTGACCCAGCCTCTGCTCAAGAAGTTCAGCGATTGGCCACTGGGTGCAGAGCCCCGCTGGTGCAGAGCGGTGCGGCACTCGGCGTCAAAGAATGATGACGGACCAATCACGCTGCTAGCTGGTGGCGTAAATGTTTGCCTTCCGACCTTGATATTGTCACCATTGTTTTCGATCAAACTGCGACTGTTTGTTTTATTTGTTGCAATGTAACTATAGTCAAAGGGTCAATAGCTGTTCGCGTCCTGAAGACACCCGAGCTTTCGTGAACAGTGAGCTAACGCTTTTTTGTCAACTCATTTGCGGTGTCCAATCAATGTAAATTCGCGGCTTTTTGTAACATATCATGAATGCTTTTTAGTAAAAGCTAGATTCCTTTTGTTCACAAATCAGTACCCACTATCCATCGGCCAACTGCAAGACTCCATTTCTATCGAAGTGAAGTCAGTTGCCTGCTAGCGACTATTAAAAGCATTCAACACGCCTTCAATTGCCGACCCCATTGGTGTCTGTGTGGCATTTACATGCATAAAGACGACCAATCTGCGGACAATATCCGGTTTGACTCGGCTGGTCTGCGTCATATTGTCGCTGCCACTCCCATAGATCGACCCCAGCTTAACTTTTGACAGCAGCTGTCCTGGGGTAATGTCGTTTACGCTGATACGGTATTGATTTTGGTGACCTAGGGCTTGTGTGATTACTGTGTGCTGAGTGTCTTGTGTTCGATTCCAGTATGAACGTGGTATGACGGATTAGAGATGTGACTCTCGTAGGGCCCACGACACCGGGGTTATGTTAATTAAATTGCAGCTTCGTGATTGCTTTAGCAATGACCAGCCACATGGAATGACACGACCGCATCAGTCAGCGTCAGGGACCACATGTCACATTGCCCCAGTTCCTTCGCTGTCACTTTGTCAGAGCCTGCAGTTCTATGGACATAGTAAACATACTCGTAGCTTCATCAGCGCCGAGTTACCATTCATTTGTCCGTTCAGCATTGGCAGCACAGGTCTCCAATGCACGCTGAACGCTGTTATTTTTGCTTTTTGTTTTTGCATCTCCTTGAGGCACTGCGTTTAGTTATTTAGTATGTTTGGCTATTAGCGCACCGTATAGAACACTACAGTTCATCGGCTATTCAGTCCAACCACAGACTTATCTCTCCATTAAAATTTTACCACTTCTTAGGGGCTACCTGTGCGCTAATCTTTCGATATTTTATCGCAGTCTTATGGCATCCGTAGCTTGCAATGCGTGCCTTTTTTCGTTTTCTGGTTTGGACGTTTCTTTGGAATAGGTTAGCGCTTCCGCTTAAGCTCTAGTGAAATACTGTAGGTATGAAGTAGCCCTTTTCAAAATGGAACATTGGGTACCTCTTTGATCCGTTTCATCCGTTTGATACCTGAAAAAAATAATAACTGTTTTCTAGTATGGCTTCCACCTTTCGAGTTCGATGTCGATTTCTTTTAACCCGCGCACCGACGGGGGGGCGGATATCCGCCCCCCCTGAGGTTTTTCGCGAATAGCGGGAAAACCGCGGCGCGTAGCGCCGCGAAATTTGGTATGACTATTACCTCATCAATTTTACACATGGTGTGCAAGTTTGAACTTCCTATCTTTTAAGGTCAGGTCACCAGGTCACTTTGAATGACCCAACCTCAAGTCACTTTTTTGCAACTTTGTCACCGTGCCACAGCTACAGTAGATGTCGGAAGCCTTTGAAAGCCGCAGGATATTATTAGGTCATTAGTAGCTACAATTTGTATATTTCGGAATTTTGATATCGGTGACCTAAGGTCAGGTCAATTTCGCGACCTCCCCATTATAAGTCAATGGGGGAAAAATCAACTCCCCGTTTTTACCACTAAAACGGGTCGGAATGGCCCCATCTACTTTACATGACTTCATATACGATCAACCTTCACTACCTTGAGGTCTGTTTTGCTGTTGGGCAGCTGTGAGGTCATGTGACGTCATCAAAGGTCACCAAAGGTTTTTGGCCAATAACTCCGTACAGGAACAAGATACAGACGCGTGGATGGTCTCATTGTGTTCAGCTCGTCAAGACGCATCGAATGATATACATGATGACCTCGAGGTCACGTGACCTGAGGTCAACCTTTGACCTTGACCTTTCGAGGTCAACATATATATCATTCGATGCGGATTGACGAGAGGATCACGATGATGCCCTTAGTTTGTTCCTATCTTGACTAATTCGAAAGTTATTCGAAAAAAAACTCTCTCCATATCGGGCGCCGTCATTTTGACTTTTTCGACCCCTGTGACGTCATCTTTGACCTGACCTGAAAATGACCTTAGTAAAAATTGTAGATCTTGGCCGTGCGTATCCGATGCCGTTTACCGCTTGTCGCTATCTTGCTTCGTTCTCGAGATCTCAGGGGGGGGGGCGGTCATCCGCCCCCCCCCCCGTCGGTGCGAAGTTGGCGCAGACCCCCGTCGGTGCGCGGGTTAACATCTATGACTATAATTAATATCAAGAATATTCAATAGATTTCAATTTGTATTACCTACATTAATCAAAAATGTTAAATCGTCTTCGAAATAGCCATAAGTAAAGGTCACGTTTGCGGCTAATTGATACCTACTACTTGCCAGCTAAACTCCTGTCTGAAATTGGGGACGCTGCTGCCTCAACTAATTAAAAGCCATCGCGTAGAGCCTCAAAAGACCGGCTTACTCGCGGTACGGTTCGCTCCCATTTGGCTCGATCCAGGATAGGTCATGTGTCAGGCCTGAATCGCCGGCTAAGATGCTGTCCCGGTGCGGTGGTCGGCAGACCAATAGAGATCACGGACGGTCGCCGTGAAGATGGATCGATCGGCTCGGGGCGGAGTCCAGTCCCCGTGAGCGAGCTCCGGAGCGGGCAATCGGAGTCTCCGCAAACGGCCTGCGGCCCCGGAGCCCATCCGACCGCGATCCGGTCAGCTAATAAAGAGCCCGACGACCGGTGCAGTGCCGGCTCGAACGGCCGAGCTTTATAAAGTCGGAGCGGACTGCAGCAGCGAAATGTAACCGAGCTGAGAGCTTGGCTGGCAGTGTAAGCGTGTGTTCGGGGAATAGGGAAGCCGGCCTGACAGCACACTGCCTACGACGCTACTTACCGTTAACCTGCACAAATGGCGAGCACGTTGAACTTCAGAATCCAAGTAGCGTTTATCGTGATTCTTGTGACTCCAATACTCAGGCGCTCTTAGTAACAGCCGTGTAAATTATGATAAGGTTTCAAGTGCGCCACCGTCCGCCATAGAGCGCCGCGCTGACTACATTTAGACGATGGAAGTACATACTTGAGCTGTGGTGATCAATAGCATTGATCCTGGCACCTTTTTGGAATGTTTTAGGCATTGTAAGAAGTACAGGTCATTTTGTGTTCGCTGACTATAGGTCTGAGCATGCTTTTATCTACGAGGGAAAGGAGAAGAGAATGGACATTGGGCACAATGGGCACCTTGGGCAATCATAGCGCTACAATCCTTTAGAATCTACCGTAAATATAATGTTACGTAACAAATCAGCAACCGATTTATATCGAGCTTCTGTGAAATAGTGAATGTCGAAATGCACGTTGAGGACGGCATACTCCCTCTCCTCCACAAGATAAAACTTTTACAAATTCGGGATCGTTAGGCCAATTTCCTTGGTTACCTCAAAACAAAATATAGTTTTTGAGAAATGTACTTATGTTTAATGGTCCCTTTAACACGCGCACCGACGGGGGCGGATATCCGCCCCCCTGAGATTTTTCGCGGATAACGGGAAAACCGCGGCGCGTAGCGCCGCGAAATTTGGTACGACTATTCTCTCATCAATTTTACACATGGTGTGCAAGTTTGAACCTCCTAACTTTGAAGGTCAGGTCACCAGGTCACTTTGAATGACCCAACCTCAAGTCACTTCTTTGCAACTTTGTCACCGTGCCAGAGCTACAGTAGATGTCGGAGGTCTTTGAAAGTCGCAGGATGTTATTAAATCATTAGAAGCTACAATTTGTTTATCTCGGAATTTTGATGTCGGTGACCTAAGGTCAGGTCAATTTCGCGACCTCCCCATTATAAGTCGATGGGGGAAAAATCAACTCCCTGTTTTTACCACTAAAACGGGTCGGAATGGCCCCATATACCATACATGACTTTATATACGATCAACCTTCACTACCTTGAGGTCTGTTTTGCTGTTGGGCAGCTTTAAGGTCATGTGACGTCATAAAAGGTCACCAGCGGTTTTTTGCCAATAACTCCGTACAGGAACAAGATACAGCCGCGCAGATGGTCTCATTGTGTTCAGCTCGTCAAGACGCATCAAATGATATACATGATGACCTCGAGGTCACGTGACCTGAGGTCAACCTTTGACCTTGACCTTTCGAGGTCAACATATATCATTCGATGCGGATTGACGAGAGGATCACGATGATGCCCTTAGTTTGTTCCTATCATGACTAATTCGAAAGTTATGCGAGAAAAACTCTCCATATCTAGCGCCGCCATTTTGACTTTTTCGACCCCTGTGACGTCATCTTTGACCTGACCTGAAAATGACCTGTGTAAAAATTGTAGACCTTGTCCGTGCGTATCCGATGCCGTTTACCGCTTGTCGCTATCTTGCTTTGTTCTCGAGATCTCAGGGGGGCGGTCATCCGCCCCCCCCCGTCGGTACGAAGTTGGCGCAGACCCCCGTCGGTGCGAGGGTTAAAACAAAATACCAAAAGCAAAGACGAATGAAGTTGTTGTAAAACGAGTAAAGCATTATTTTGATTTTCCCCTTGCAAAAAAAAACGGACGCTACAGGGGAAGGGGCTATATCCCAGTACCCTCTGGACATGCCAGTTCTCACCACACCATCCTTTTCTTTGATACCGTTTTTCTGGCAACGTTTTTTAGCCGTTGACATTTTAGTTAGCTGATGAGTTTGGAAGCGCTCAAACGCATATGTACATTGATGGAAATGCGATAATGAGTAAACACATAAAATATATTAACCCTATTAGTGGCAGGGGGGGGTTGTTTTTATCCACCCCTCAGGTTTTTCGGGAATATCTCCGAAACCGCTGAAGCTACGATGCTGAAATTTTCTGACTTTTCCTAAAACTAAATTGGGCACATTCCCTGAAAATTTCAAGTTCATAACTTTACCAGGGGCGGCTCCAGAGCACTGGGAATTGGGGGTCCTATTCGTGAAGCGAGTCATTTGGGCGAAGATCACGATGCTGCACCAGTTTTACGAACAGTGAATGAAAGGTATCATGTGATAACATATACAAAGTTATTGTTCATCCTCTTTTGACACGTTTTTGCTATAATAGGTGGATCCAGGCGTCCAAAAAGGGGGGTTATTTTTTACCTCCCAACATAGGTGCCCTGACACCGCCTATGCATGACCAATACAATTTTAGTCGTTCTCTCATAAGAAAATTGTAACATAACAAGACCATTGCCACCCTTTTTAGAAACAGTACCAACAAAAACCTTATTTACTATACTTTTTGTGTACCCCCAATCTCAATGATCTGTATCCGCCTATGATTTTTGAAAATGCATATTTTTAGGATCCATGTGAATTCCTGGTTCATTCTCTATCGATCGGCAAAAGTTGCGTTAAGATTGGTTCAGAAACCTGGCCGTGATAAACAGTCTAAAATGTATCTGCAATTTGCCCGTTTTTACCCCCCTCCATGGGTGGAACTTTGTATGCTTTTGAGGTCCCATGTGGGACCCCAATGCGAACATTTGGGACCCCAATTGTCATTTTGGAACCCCAATAGTGGAGGCCCCCGAGACGCACCAGCTACTTTACAAACGGAGGTCCGATGTTCATAAAGAAGGTTCTCTGTATAAATAAGAGGCCCCTTGGACAAATCGGAGGCCCTGTTGGACAAATGGGAGGCCCCCTGGACACAAAGGAGGCCCCCTGAACAAGTAGGAGGCCCCTGAACAAGTAGGAGGCCCCCCGGAAAACAGGAGGCCCCCTGGAGAAATAGGAGACTCTCTGGACAAGCAGGAGGCCTCCTGGACAACTAGGAGGCCCTAGACAAATAGGAGGCCCCATGGACAAATAGGAGGCCCTCTGTACAAATAAGAAGCCCCCTGAACAAATAGGAGGCCCCATGGATAAGTAGGAGGCCCTCTGTACAAATAGGAGGCCCCCTGGAAAAATAGGAGGCCCCCTGGACAAATAGGAGGCCCTAGACCTGGACAAACAGGAAGCCACTTTCACAAAAGGAGGCCCCCTGGACAATTCAAGGAGCCCCCTGGACAAATAGGAGGCCCCTTTCACAAAACGAGGCGGCCCCCTGGACAATTAGGAGGTCCCCTGGACAAATAGGAGGCCCCTGGATAGTTAGGAGGCCCCCTGAACAAGAAGGAGGCCCCCTGGATAGGAGGCCCCCTAAAAATAGGAGCCCTCTGGATAAATAGGAGGCCGCTTGGAAAATAAGAGGCTTCTTTAACCAATAGGAGGCCCCCTGGACAAATAGGAGGTCCCCTGAACAAGTAGGAGGCCCGCTGGACAAATAGAAGGCCTCTTGGGCAAATAGGAGGCCCCCTAGAAAATAGCAGGCCCCTTGGACAAATAGGAGGCCCATTGGACAAATAGGAGGCCCCCGGGACAAATAGGAGGCCCCCTGTACAAATAGGGGCCTCTTGAACAAATAGGAGGCCCCATGGACAAGTAGAAGCTAGAGGCCCTCTGTACGAATAGGAGGCCCCCTGGACAAATAGAAGGCTCCCTTAATAAAAAGGAGGCCCTTCAAAAAAGGAGGCCCCCGGACAAGTAGGAGACCCCTGCACAAATATGAGACCCCTGGTCGAATAGAAGACTCCTGAATAAATAGGAGGCCCCTGGACAAATAGGAGGCCCCTGAACACGTAGGAGGCCCCCTGGATAAAGAGGAAGCCCCCCCCCGGAAAATAGAAGCCCCCTGGATAAATAGGGGACCTTCTGGACAAACAGGAGGCCTTCTGGACAAACAGGAGGCCCCCTAGACGAATAGGAGGCCCCTTGGACAAATAGGAGGCGCCATTAACCAATAGGAGGCCCCCTAGACAAATAGGAGGCCCTCTGTAACAGTAGGAGGCCCTCTGTACGTACGTACAAATAGAAGACCGGCGCTCGACCTGTAGAAGCTTAGCTGTATGTACAAAAAGAAGGCTCTCTGTGCAAGTAGTCGAAGTAGTAGGCAGGCTCTCGGTACTGTACCTACACATAAGAGGCCCCCTGGGCAACTTAGATGCTACACAAATCGGAGGTCACCTATAAAAAAGCAGGACTCTGTTGGAATACCTGTTTGAATAAATTGTTTTCCTGATTTCAAATTATTTAATCCTCTCCCGCACATAGAGGGGGGGGGCAGTGATTGCCACCCCCACCCCCAGGTAGTTTTTCTGTTCTGCACTCAACATTTTGATTGCTCTAATTCCTTTCTTAGTGTCCACTGAAAATTTCAAGTTTCTGTGGTTCTTGGTTTCGGAGATGTGACCTTATGCTTCAGGTGATGTCATAACCCAAATGACAAATACCCAATATCTTGCGTTGGCTATGAGTCTTGTGAGCTTTTGACACCTTGATTGCGGCCTTTTTTGCCAGTCTTACCTCCCACGTATCATGGAACATGTTGTTCGATGATGTAGAGATGCCAGGGTTAGGGTCAAGGTCAGCCTAGGTCATCTAAAAATATTGCGTTTTAGGCAAGCTGAATTTACTTCGTGAAGTTTCTTTGACTGTATTTTTTTGGTAAAAGCTTCTCAGTTCATGATCTCATGCTATATAGGGACACATTCACAATCGGTGCACACATCAGTATACACACAGACACACACAGACATACAAACACATATCATTGACCTTGACCTAACTTGACCTGAAATGACCACAGCCAGCAAAAACCTAGTCGGATAGTGTGACAAAGAGGTTCTAGCTGGCTTGGCACCACAATTCGGCAGCGTCATCGGTATATGATGAGCAGCGCAGGTGATATTCCAACGGGCAACGGTGGCCCCAAACAGCAACATTCTTTAGTTTGACCTGACCTGGAAGGTCAATGACTGACCTGATGAGGAAAAATTTGGTATCATTGGGTTCGTCTCTTCCCAAAGAATCTGTTGCTCTTGACCGCGAAGCTTAAAATCTTGCAAGAAAAATTGTGGTGATGTCGAATAAAATACCAACACAAGCAGCGGGCCAACCCACCATATACCGATGACGCTGCCGTATTAGTGCCAAGCCAGCTAGAACAGCTCTTTGTCACACTATCCGACTTATTTGCTGGCTGTGGTCATTCCACGTCAAGCTAGGTCAAGGTCAATGATATGTGTTTGTATGTCTGTGTACTCGTATGTCTGTGTATGTGGGGGAAAGCGGGGTAAGACGGGCACCTTAACTTTGGAGCCATTTTTCGGCCGGTTAGAAACATCATAGGAAAGGGAAACTGAGTGAAAACGTTTTTTAGACATTTTACTTCCATTCGCCAGAAGATGAGACTTAGACCTGATTCAACAAATAAACTGCAGCTATTTTTGCAAAACCTTGCTAAAACCCCTCTTACCCCACACCATGGGGTAAGACGGTCACATGGGTAGGGCAAGATGGCCAGCTTCTTTCACCGACCAGCACAGCTCGCAACAAATGCCCGAGATTAGCCGCATTGATACAGTCGCTCGTTGGTCTCAAGTGCTTCGGAAATGGCAGTATACGAGATTTGTGCGGAAGGCGTATGTTCGTACATAGGCCCTAGTTCAGAAGGCATGTAGAACCGTTTTTCACATTCATTATTCGAGAATAAACTGTGCCGAAGGAATATTGCTAACATGTCTGTGACTTATGAGCATCGGAATCGAACATATTCTTATTAGAAATGCTTCTTTTTTTCCTACACCAACAAAAATATTTTCACCATTACAGACCCATTGGATTCATAGTTGCCCGTCTTACCCCTAACTCAATGTCAGAAGTTCTACACAATTTTTCTCTGTGGACAATTTGATGCAGACAAAGCAAATCCGCGGTAAATGAACACTGGTGGCATATGAGTGTACCACAAGTGATTGCGAGTTTTTAACTCTATAGTGCTGCACACAAAAGCTTGAAAAATACATTATGGATGCTTTCAATGAAATGAGTGTTTTAAGGAAATCAAAATAAAAGATTATCGACTGAACACAAATTCGCCAGACTTCAATGGTGGTGTGTAGTGGGAAAGGCAATTCTGGTCCTAATTTTTCTCGCTCGTAGCGCTATTGGTTTGGTCTGCAGAAGGGGTGCCCGTCTTACCTACCCTGACCGTCTTACCCCACTTTCCCCTACTGATGTGTGCACAGATTGGTTTGTGTGTCCCTGACTATTACATGAGATCATGAACTGAGAAGCTTTTACTAAACATGCAGTCAAAGAAACTTCACGAAAAGTAAAATCAGCTTGCCTAAAACGCAACAATTTTAGATGACCTAGGTTGACCTTGACCCTGACCCTGACATCTGTACCTACATCGCAGAACAACATGTTCAATGATAGGTGGGAGGTAGGACTGGCAAAAAAAAAACGAAATCAGGCTGTCAAAAGCTCACAAGGCCCATAGCCAACGCAAGATATTGGGTATTCGTCATTTAGGGCATGACATGACCTGAAGAACAAGGTCATATCTCCAAACCCAAAAGCCACAGAAACTTGAAATTTTCAATGGACGCTGAGAAAAGATAGAAAAGCAGCTATACAAAAATCAGGTTTCTAGTTTTTAAAATGTTCAGTGTAGAGCAGAAAAACTAACTTGGGGGGGGGGTGGCAACCCTCACCCCAGGTGCGGGCGAGGGTTAACCCTCACACTTTCTGGGGTCGGTTAGATTCCTTGCGCAATGCTGTGCCGTTAAATTCTTGTTTTATAACAAAGGCATTTTGTTTTATTGTCGAAAGTGAAAAAGCCAGAAATTTTCGTCGATTTCGGACGCCACGGGGAAATTTACATACAATGTCACCCTGCTGGCCTGGAACCACCAGTAGGGTCAGGTGTACCTACCATTTCTTTATTAATATTAAAAAATTAAATCATGTCATCCGAGCTGTGACGAAAAATAAGTGACCTAAATCCGATGAGAAAACTGGATTTGGGGGTACCCTGGGTTTGGCTTCTGAGCCTCTGGTCCCCCAGTGAAAATTTCTTAGAGGAGGCCCTGGCGTGGTTCGTAAATTACCGCTTCCAATGGAGGCCCCTAATTGCTTGGAGGCCCCCACTAAATGGAGGCCCCTTGGACGTTTGGGACCCAAATGGTAATGTCAAAGTTTCACCCATGCCCCCCTCTACCCCCCTATTGACATTTTTTAATTTTATTTTTTTTAGAAATGTAGATCTCGTTGAGCCAAATCGAATGCCGTTTGAATTTTGAAAATCGGCCGGTTAGATCTCGAGATATCAAGGGGGGGTCGTAAACAGCCCCCCCCCTGCCACTAATATGGGGTAGCCAGGAGCCTGCCACTAATAGGGTTAAGTTATATATAATAATAAAAGCATGCAATAAAGTGGATTACCCCTGCCGGGCCTGGGGGGTAATCCCGACCACCGCAGACCGGGGTGGGAGTGTATTTCGCCCCCCCCCCCCCTCCTCTGTCTAATTCCGTAAATAAGGGAGATACGGAAACAAAAGTGGTACCAAACGAAATGTCTACGAGACAATTCTAAAGCACCTAAAATTTTTGGCCTCAGGTCGATTTTAAAGGTCAGAGGTGAAGCTCAAAGGCAAAATCCAGCAAATGTGTAGTTGTTACAGGCAAAGTGAAAACTCGGGCATTTTGCAAAATGCCTAGGCAATTTGCAAAATGCCTGACTGGCTAGGCATTTTGCAAAATGCCCAGGCAATTTGCAAAATGCCTGACCGGCCAGGCATTTTGCAAAATGCCTAGGCAGTTTGCAAACTGCCTGGCCCACCAGGCATTTTGCAAACTGCCTGAAATTATTTTCTCAGGCAGTTTGCAAAATGCCTGACATCGAACTCACACCAGCGACGATGCGTAAGCATCATTGTAAGTGCCGCCAACAGGGGTTAATACGCACCAAGTGGGAGGACACACAGTGAGACATTCTCCGGGTAGCGCTGCCGAGTTCAATGTCACTGGGCCCCAGGCAGCGCGAGCGGCCCGGCCGCCGCGCCGGCTACCGGGCGCCCGGCGCGGTTTTATCGGTAAACACGCGTTAAACACGGTTATGTTTCTAAGAGCCTTGATGACTCTGGAAATACTTTGTGTGGATATTGATCAGAAAAGAATGTTTTTTCGATGTATGGTAGCTTGGTTGGCGAGCCACAGGTCTACATTATCAATGCATTGTGACTGTGTAAAGATGAACATGCCCGTTGCATGTAAAACTTGTAATTTCTAAGCGTCTTTTTATTACAAAGGTGTGCACGTGGGTCGTGGATGACCAAAAACTTGCTTTTCTGGAAAAGCGGAAAAGCCACATGTTCTTGTTGTCTATGGAATGTATCTCATCTCATTCCAATGCATTGCCATTGTTTTTTAAATGCTGTTTTTCCTAAAATGTACCAAAAATGGCTGATTTCTCAAGATATAGACCATTTCTTTCCACGTGACACGTGATTAACAAAAATGTTTATTGGATACGCTTGTCTCTGTTCTATCGATCGCTGGCAACCCCGTGTCGCTGCGGCCCTCTCTTGCCGTGATGTAAATAAGCACGGGAAACGAAGAATGTCGGGTCAATATTCAGCCGGTCGCCGCGTTTTTCCGCGCCCATGTTTCTCTGTGCCATGATCCGCGCCCCATCGCAGCATTCCTACACACGAACGGCTACAACTCCGTATACGAAAATTATAGGGAGACGTTGGCTCAATCTACACCATTCAGTAGTGGTTCCATCTCGACGGAAGTGGCGCAAGACGTGGGTATATTCGTAAATATTGAATGTGTTTGGGGCTCAGGCACATGGGAGCGACATGGTCAACGCCTGTGGTAAACAAAAACGGTAAAATAAATCAATCACAACTCAGGCATTTTGCAAAATGCCTGACCCGCCAGGCATTTTGTAAACTGCCTAGGCAGTTCGCAAAATGCCTGGTGGGTCAGGCAGTTTGCAAACTGCCTAGGCATTTCGCAAAATGCCTGGCGGTCAGGCATTTTGCAAATTGCCTGGGCATTTTGCAAAATGCCTAGCCGGTCAGGCATTTTGCAAATTGCCTAGGCATTTTGCAAAATGCCCGAGTTTTCACTTTGCCTGTAACATAGTGATCTCAAAGTTGGCATTCTAGAGGACGGCAGGATGTATAAAACCGGCTAGAAATGGGTGTGAAATGAAAGAAGAGAATTTAAGGACTCCAAAAATGTGCTCCAAATTAGTGGGAGGGGCTATTTTTGCCCCACCCCTCCAGACTTTTCGATATATCTCCAGAATCGCTGCGCCGATCGTCACCAAACTTTCAGTACCCTCCCGGGCATCAATTTTACACATTGTGACAAAAAATCCAAAGACTATGATAGGTTGGCCGCAAATGACGTCAGAGTGACGTAATGTTGTGCCGTTTTCGACCCCAAAAAAAAGGTTTCGCGGGAAGAGCTATTAGGCATATAGCTTTGAAGATACAGAAAAGCATCTAAGACATAAAAGGTGTAGAATTACCGGGGCAACTAAACTACGATCTTTAAATTTTGAAATTTTTGAATTCTGAGCCCCAAAAATAAAAATAAAATTGATAATAACAGTCAAAAAATTCAACAAAAAATGATTTTCGAAAAAACGGCATTAATGCGATAGCCGCTATCGACTTCTATTCACATTCCAAATTTTAGATCTATACCTCTTTTTTGGCCAAGTTATAGTGAAAAAAATGTTCAAAATTGATGACGCCAAATTTTCAAACTCTATTTTTAGCAATTCTAGACCACGTAGCGCAAAAAATGAATACCATTAGACTCGCCGTGACAAGTTGCATCGAATCGATACCCACTTTATGCAAAAATATCAACTTTGAAATTTGACCTTTTTGACCTGACATTGACCTGACCTCCACCAGGAAGTGACCTTATAAACCGTTCCTGATGTTCTTATTACCAACAACATCAAGTTGGAAATGAAAAATTAATCATAAAACATGCATTGCAAAGCCCTAGTAAAATTGGGTTGTATTGTATTATTGTATTGAACAATCATGAGCGATCCACATTCTGAAAGTGCGTGGCGATTACTGCTCAGAATCCGTATCCGCGGTTACTAATCTAAACATTCACAGCATTCACACATTCACTCACGTCAAAGCACGGACAGAGACACTTTCGTAGTATGTACCACAGGTACAACTCACTGTTGGTCAGCGACGATCAGTTGATGCCCCGTCCACTATCGCGGCTTTAACAGATCGGGCAAAGGGGGCGGGAGACAGCTGCGACAGCTGAGTTGGGAGACTGTTGAGTAGAGCAGCGGCTCGATAGCCGAAGCGCCGCCTACCCGTTTCCAGCCGTGGTCGCGGAAGGTGAAAGAGGTGGTCTTGCCTGGAGTGTCTCTCCCGGACAGCGCTGTTTGTGACGAACATGGTTGCCAATTCCTCGGGTTCGCCGCGCTGAATGGCTTTGTGGGCGATAACAAGGGTTTGGTAATCAGCCATATGACGCGGGGACAACCACCCGAGCTTTTTCGCAGGTCAGAGACATGGGCAAATTTACGGCGACCGAAAATGACTCTAACAGCGAAGTTCAAAATTTTTTGGAGACGATCGAATTTTTTTTGGGACCCATTGCCATAAACTGAGAGGCAGTACTGGATGCGTGAGATAACGAGTGCTGTCACGAGCGTTCTAATGATGCCATCCGGGAGACTGTGGCGCGCATGGGAGAGACCGATCAACAGTCCCGTACACCGGCGGCTGAGTTCGGAGACGTGAGCGTCCCAGGATAGGGTACTGTCAAAAGTGACGCCCAGGTTCCCCACCTGCGCGCACGGCTGCAACGCTGCGTCACGGAACGATACCCTGAAATCTGGCAATTTGCGTAAATTTTGACGACTGCCGAAGACAATGAGCTGTGTTTTACTGGCGTTGACCTTCAGGGCGTTAGAGCAGAACCATTCGTTGAGTGACGCGAGCGAAACCTCCATGCGCGAGATGAGAACTCCAAGGTCCCTGGCAGGACCGCTAACCAATACTTGGGTGTCGTCGGCATATTGAAAGACTACTGCATCACCCGCGCAAGGCCATCTATAGAAGGTACAGTCACTCCCCCGCCGACCAATCAGAAACAGATCCTGAGTGACGTCACCCCTGATGCTCGCAAGGGGTACTCCATTCCTTTGCAACGTAAAAATGACTAACTTCATTTGAAGATTATTGATGGAACTCTACACGTACTGCTCAACCGTTGATGTCAATGGAAAGCCCAACTAATTTTCTAGCGACAAAAAAGAGCAGCAATATGCTAAGAAATGGCTGGTTTTGAAGATATAGACGATTTAAAAACCCTCTGCAGCAGCAGGAAAGCAACGTAAAAATGCATCGAGCTTATATTTTTACTATGAATAAATCATTTTTCAGTAAGTTTTTAAATATGGTATAGATTTAAGTTACAACTTTATTACAATATTTTCATTATTTGAAACTTTATTTAAAAATAATATTTTCAAAAACACTAGCTGTTGGCAAGTAGCTTGGGAGCGATTGTGGCGCACCGCGCCATTAATTGTCCTGTGGCCCCCTTATGATGTCATCAAAAGTGGAGTGACATGGGCCTGCACCCGCGTACAGCGATAAGTTGTTAGAGAAGATGGTGAAAAGTAACGGCCCTAACGCAGAGCCCTGGAAGACACCCATGGTATTAGGAAGAGGCCGAGACAGCACTCTACTTCCGGACCCATTTTTCAACGACACGCTCTGGGTGTGTCCATGAAGATAGGCGGCGAACCAGGAAATTTCGATACCGTGCAGCATAAGTTTTTGCATCAGAAGCTCGTGGTCTATCACGTCAAAACATTTACTAAGATCGAGAAGGCATAGCATTGAGATCTCCCCCCTGTCGGTGGCGGCCAGGATGCGTTCAGTGACGGACAACAACGCGGTTTCAGTAGAGTGCCGGGGGCGGAAGCCGTGCTGTGAGGATGCCAGAAGGTTCATCTGCTGACCCTTGGTAACCTGACCTTTGACCTGACCTGGTATTATCAGTGACCTCTAATAGCAACATATGTACTAGGCAACTGACGCCCTATCGCTTATTTTAGATAAAATGCGTTTTACACGATGTTATAGCGCATTCCCTATGAGACCCGTGAACGGCAAAACATTTTATCTTTGAGTTGACCTGTGACGTCATCGGTGACCCCGAGGTCAATGAAATTGGATTTCTCGCGACAAATTTGACAGGGCTTTCGAACGCCGTTTGAATTTTGCGGATCCGTCCAGTAATTTCGGAGATACGAGGAGAGGGGCAATAAATAGCCTCCCACCAGGTCGCGTTATAAACAGACCCCACCAGGGCGCGGGTTAAAGGCCAATGCCAAGGTCAACTTAAAAATTGACCTCAAATCTGTCGTTTTCTTGAACATATTGCGTGCTACATAAAGTCCAAGATGTTTTCAAACGATTTGAGGCTTATTATGTCCCTATTTGTGGTTGATCTTACGATGCAAGGCTGTTCCAAGATCAAGGCCACGTAAGAGTATCCTTGCTATTAGATCCTTGACTTGCTATTTGCGTAAGGCGAATCGGAACCATTTTTGATGAAATTATTTGCGAAAAACTAAAACCCGAAGTTCGGGGATCATTGACCTGACCTCTGACCTCAGGTCACCAAAACTATTATCCATTTTTATTCAGGTCAAATGCTTCACAATCGTGATCATAATTTGGTTTTATCTCTAAAACTATTTTTTGGCAGCTTTTTGACGTTTACGTCTGTGACGCCGAAATTCGCCGTGCACGGGTCTAGAAAAGTCGACACTGTGACGTCATCAAGAGGGCTAGTTTCTTTTTTTACTTCAGAAGCTAAATTGATGGGAAAAAGATACTGAAAGTTTCGCTTTTATTTTCTTAGGGCGAAACCCCCCCCCCCCCCACGGGCCCGCCGAAGGTTAACTAATGCTTGACCTAAAGTTCTAGAGAACAGAGCAATCACATTTCCAATCGATGAAAGACTCGTCTCTAACGAAAACCTTCGAGTGGTCGTAAAAGCCCGTATGGTTTGGAACTATACAGTTAGATTTCTATATTTTTATTCAATAGGCGCATTGAGGATGAGATCATGATTTGTTATTCTGATGCACGTTTCATGAAGCCTGTCGTCGAAGGAAACTAATGACTTTTCTTGCTTGCGTAAGTAAACTAAAAGGATTGATTTGATTTCATTTATTCTGTTGTATTGCTCGGTGGGGATGCTTAAACTTTATCTAAATATGTAGCTAGATCCGATAGAGGGGCATCTTATATTTCCGATTTGCCGGGCTGCCATCCTCCTGATTTATCAGCCCCATCCGGCCCAGCCCCCATCCCCATCCCCATCCCCATCCCCATCCCCCTATTCCGATCATCGGCTCCGAGTGGACGTCATATTGGAGAGTTCAACGGTTTATGTGTTTTTTTTTTATACGAGCTCTGTCGATCCCGCTCATTGATTTGATTTCGCCTGCAAAGCAAATATTGTCAATAGCCGCACCATGATGACTCCTCATAAACTTTTAACCAGTAAAACGCCTTTTGGGCGAAGAACGAGCGAGCGAGATAGTGAGCCCTGCACGTGCGGAAGGGCGAGAGGTTACTTCCAACGGACTTGTGCAAAGCACCCTTCTAACCGGTCGCTAGCGGTGTGCCAAATTTGAACGCAATCGGCCCAGCCGTTCCTGAGATCTGGAAGCGGCATTCTGCACGTGCGCACGTGCAAACGGGGTCAAAAATGACTTTTGCACGGCACCCTACTAACCGGTCCCCCACCGTGTACCAAATTTGAGCGCAATCGGCCCAGCCGTTCTCGAGATCTGGAGACGCCGCCTGCACGTGCGCACGTGCAGTAGCACCCTAACCGCAACACATGGGAATGCATTGCCTGGTGGGTGCCTACCTGTATGCCAAGTTTCAGCGAAATCGCCCCAGTAATTACCAAGTTACTGAAATGGGAACAAAGTTGGCACCTCTTCTTTTTTTTATTTTGCACGTGCAGTGGGGGTCACTCACATAGATCAAGAGTATCCGACCTTTGGTAGAAGGGATGCAGCTACCCTATAAAAATTACCGCAAGACAATCGCTCAAGCCGCTGCTGAGATATTGGCCTCTCAAAATCATTACTTTTGCAAAACTGCTTGAACACCCTTGACTTTTCACGTGGCACGTGCCACGACGGTCACTGAGATGCATCAAAAGTAGTCAATTACGGGGTAGAAGGGATGGGGCTACCCAGCAAAAAAGACCGCAGGCCAATCGGTCCAGCGGTTGCTGAGATATAAGCCTCTCAAAAGCGTTACAGGCCGGGCCGGGCCGGGCCGGGCCGCTCATACTGAGATTATATATTCCCGACCGGGGCTGGGAATATATATTACTGAACGGCTCTGGGAAAGAAAAATGGAAACCGAGGTCTTTAAAAAATTGTAGGCACGAGGCGTAGCCGAGTGCCGGAGATTTTTTGAAGACCGAGGTTTCCATTTTTCTTCCCAGAGCAAGTTCAGTAAGATATTTCCCATACGTCGGTTAATATCTATTCAGAAACTCACAATTTAATTACTGAAATCACCTTTTTTAAGATTTTTATCAAAAATTCACCAGAACTGTAGGTCATCAACCCGTGCCGGAAAACAGTGCAGGAAAGATCACGTGCAAATGTTTCCCGCACGGCTAGGATAATGCTAAAGGGATATCTCGGCGTATGGGAAAATGCGTTTTATTCACCGAGGTTTTTGTGCGGAGGACCGAGTGCCGGTAGGCACGAGGTCCTTAGCAAAAAACCGAGGTGAATAAAACCCGATAAAACCACTGAACTCTAATATATACCCAAAATAGGATAAAACCCAAGGTTGGGAAGAGATTTACCACATGCCGTACCGGCGCAACAGTTAATATCATATTCATTTGATATTTTACACTCTTATCTTAATATTGTGTTAATATTATATTAATACTATGTTCATATTTATAGTCACCGTGATTATTTGTTTGTGTTTTTCATTATTAGGCTGCGTTGAGTATGAAAGATGAAATTCCTACTTCCCCCTTATTTAGGGTTTGAAAAAGCTGAGGATGAAGATGGTGAAACGCCAGAAGTTAGAATAAAGATATGGAGTCCAGCAGGAGTGAGGAAACCGTGAGGAAAACTAAAAATTGGGTGAAACGCTGAATCAAACGCGTCTTGGATCCCAGCTGGAACAATATCAAATGTTTCATTGTGGCACGTTAAGATGCTTCACGCATTTAAATTGTTCGTTTTTTTTGCGTGCATTATGTAGAAATAATGATTATTCCGACCATGTTCTGCAGCAATAAATACATTGGCATTGGAACGATAACCTTTTTTAGTTGAATTACGTTGACAGCAAAAGTATGTTAACACCACAGGGGAGCAGTGCCGCTTCAACCCTATTGGCCGTAGTGTCTAACGGTGGCGGCCATATTGCGCAGACCAGGAACCGGCTGCCGCCTGTGTTGAGGAATAGGGAATTCGGGACCTCGATTTACGTTTGCGCCCGCCGCATCCGTTACGTTCAAGTTACGTAGATACGGAACCCGGCATCTTACGAAGAATTGAGTGGGGAACACGATCGTATCTTCAGAACTCCTCAAATTCACTCGCCGGACCTACATTTGCCCCGGCCGAGGGGGTTGATTGAACCCACCTCGCTAATGCGCCGCTAATTAAACTAGAATTAAGCGGTAAAGTGGTCGTATGCGGCAAAGTATAATGCAGAGTGACTGGTAGGAACCCGCTGTAAAGGTCTCAGGTCAACCGGTGACCTCTGAGGTCAGGTCAAGTGATCTAAGGCACGGTTTCGGTTTTTGATAAATAACGTCGCCAAAAATGGCCGTAGAGCCGCGATTTTGGCATCATCGTGCTCAGCTAGCTCAGGCGCATCGAGTGATATACTTTTTGTTCGAGTCAGGTCAACTTAGGGTGTTGACCTCAGGTCAAGGTCAGGTCAGCACCCCCAGGTCACGAAGTTGGTCGAAAGAGGTCATGTTGCATATCATTCGATTCGGCAGGTCTTCCTGAGTCCATTGGTGGCTTTCCCGACTCGCTAGCTCAATTTGATCGGGAGTTATTGAAGAAAAATTGTGACTTTTGTGACGTCACAAATGACGTCACGCAAGGGCAACAATGCAAATATGAAGCATAGAACCTTGCAAGGAGTGCATGAAATCATGATTCTATATGCTTGAGATAGTTTCAGATCATTCTCGGCGCCAAAATAGCAATTTTCATATTTCCCCATTGACTTATTAGGGTTTAATGTATTAGTTCCTTATATCTGAGGATTTTTTAGGATTTCATCTTGTTCTCCACTCAATTCTGCGTAAGATGCCGGGTTCCGTATCCACATAGCTTGAACGTAACGGATGCAGCGACCGCAAACGTAAATCGAGGTCCCGAATTCCCTATTCCCCAACACAGGCGGCGGCCGCTTCCTGGTCTGCGCAACATGGCGGCACCGTTGGACACCATCTGGCGGCCGATGCGCATTCCACATTATAGAGTTCAGTGGTTAACACGCAGTCACTTACTTTTGCTGTTGCTGTTAGTGAACACACGATCCGTAAATATCTTCTTTGAAATTGGTTCTTCCGCTCAGAATATTCAGTAAAACTTTTTCCCATACGCCGAGATATCCCTTTAGCATTATCCTAGCCGTGCGGGAAACATTTGCACGTGATCTTTCCTGCACTGTTTTCCGGCACGGGTTGATGACCTACAGTTCTGGTGATTTTTTGATAAAACTCTTAAAAAAGGTGATTTCAATAATTAAATTGTGAGTTTCTGAATAGATATTAAACGACGTATGGGAAATATCTTACTGAACTTGCTCTGGGAAGAAAAATGGAAACCTCGGTCTTCAAAAAATCTCCGGCACTCGGCTACGCCTCGTGCCTACAATTTTTTAAAGACCTCGGTTTCCATTTTTCTTTCCCAGAGCCGTTCAGTAATATATAGTCTGGGAAAATCAAAAAGCCCTAGGGCCGAATCGTTTCCCAAATACCTTCAACATTAGCCGAGGCGGGCCGAAGCCATTTCCCAAATGCACGTGCTAATGTTAAAGGGATATCTCGGCATGTGGTAATTTTCCGTTATATTGAAAAGACTTCGCTTCGCTCGCTGCGCTCGCTCGCTCGTAATAAACGTGACTGAAACAGCTGGGAAAACTTATGGCCTGACGTCAGTCGCAGCGGCAATTTTGCAAGGATTGTCGCTAGCCGACCTAGTGCCACAGTTATCTAAGAACAAACTAATTACTTTGCACGTTTTAACATTTATTAAACATGAGCTGCTTCAATAAAAAAGGATGTTACATCTTAATTAAATATGCCTCTCATAAAGCTAAGTTCCATTGCCCAAGTCCGAATACCGTCACGCTATCCTTCTTAGGATTATCTGTTTTATTAACAACATAAAAACCTCACCATTATGGTACGGAGACATGATAACAACCAACAAAGCTGTTTAAAAACCACTTATGATTTAATTAACTCGTTTACTCAACAAACATGCCACACCTGTTGCCGTTCATTCGTCAGCCGTTCCATCATGAACGATTTCCCTGAATCAGCCAATGTCGCGGGATTGGCCATTTTGGTCGGCGTGGGTGCCCACTCCGCATACGAATGAGACCGGACTCGGTTGGTGGGCGGTGTGCCGCACCAGTGCCCGGTAACACGAGGCCTCCAGTGCGGCGCGGCACGACGCCTGTCTGGTATGCTGCTAGGTGTGTTTTTGGAGGCGTTTGTGACTTTTCGGACTTTTCAGGGCAGTGTGACTTCGGAGGCTCCCCCATGTGTGAATGGTGTGGGACAATGTGATTTTGGGACTTGAAAGAAGCGGGGTAGAAACATCGGGGTCGGGACCAGAACGGAGCTGGGTTGAGAGAGAGAGAGAGAGAGAGAGAGAGAGAGAGAGAAAAAAAAAAGAGAGAGAGAGAGAGAGAGGGAGAGGGAGGACCAGGGTCGGGACCTGAATGGGGCCGGGACGGGGTGACTTTTTTGGAGACTTCTGTCTAAGGGTGTGGGGAAATTACCATGAGGTAACACTGAATTGGTGTCTGGGACTCGTTGAGGCAGCTGGCAGGGTGATGATATTATGCCAGTACTGTGAATATTTTATAGCTATATCTTCCCATAGATCTTTCTATATGTACCTACCAATGAAATGCATCAGTACATGATATTGCAGTAGCTATGATACATCAGTATCAGGCATCACTTTGTATCATCTATCAGCATATGATATATTTATGAGCCATCAAGTCATAACCGAAAACTGCGCTTCAGAATAAACGTAATGATGCGATTATCCTACCGTCATGTTTAACCCGCGCTGGGCTGGGGTCTCCAGCCGAACGTGCGGGGCTGGGGACGGGTAAATTTTACACCCCCCCCCCCCCTTTTATCTCCCGAACTAATTGTCCGATTTGGAAAATTCAAACGCCAATCGAAAGATCTCATCACGAACAACTAAAAACATGTACTTAATTAAAAGTTTGAGCCTTGAGGTCAAGGTCAAGGTCAGGTCAAGGGTACAAATTGCAAGTTTCTACAGTATCGGCCTTGCACCGTAGTTGCCGAATAATGGACTGAGACTGATTGCCCAAAACGTGTTCTTAGGCTACCAAGACAATATTCTCTGCATACAATATCATTCAGAGGTCAAGGTCTAGGTCAGGTCAGGTCAGGTCACCAAAAACAAAATATAGAAAAAGGCATGTGCGACACATGTTGTATGGGTCATTTTATTCATAGAATTCAATAGGCACACTCAATAGGTGATATGGACCACATCTGGATGAATTTCAGGTCGAGGTCAGGTCAAGGTCAGGTCAAGTGAGGTCAAATTTTGAAGTTTGTTGTTAATGCCTAAAAAGGTGTCTCTCTGATGCAGTTTTTCACGGCGAATCGAATGGTGCTATTTTGTTTCCGTACGAGATCTAGAACTTCCAAAAAATTCATTTTTCAAAAAAATTGTTTGTCCTGACGTCATAAAATTTTGAATAACTCCCACATTTTTGAACCGATTCTTCTAACAATTGGTATGTAGGTGCACATGGACCACTGCTCTGACATATATTCCGGTTTTTTGATACACACAAAATTTTGGATTATTTAATTATTTTCCCAAAAAAGTCAGTTTTTTAGAAAAAAATGGGCCAAAATCAAAAATTTCAAAAAAACTAGATAGCAATTTTTTAGACAAAGTAGAATCACGTATAACCTTTTTTGTAACGTCTTGATTCCCTTAAAAATGAAGATATTAACGTCGTTTGAAATTTTGCCGTTTTTGAGGCGAAAATGGTGAACATGACGTCACTAAAACGTCATTTTCTCAAAAAACATCCGAAGGATTTCGCTCAAATTTTCAGGGAACGTGTCAAATTGATGTAAGAAAAGTTACTGAAAGTTGAGTTATTGCAAAGATTCGCGAGGGAGGGTAAAATTTACCCAACCCCCAGCCCCGCGCGGGATAAAACAAACGTTATGACATACACAAAACTTCATCCTCGTATTCCCAGATTTTCCAAGGCATTATTCGTACTTTCTTCATATCCCAAAATCCCAGACATAATGAAATACATAAAGATTGGTATAATACTCAATGCTAGCGAAGTAAAGAGTAATTTTATTAACGGCATGCATACTCGTGCGTTAAAAAAAAAACACTGAAGAAGAATGGAGAATTTTACAATGGAGCTCAATGCATTTTTCCAGCATATATGTTTATCGCACAATAGATCTCATCAGTACGCACACTCACGCAGCTCGGCATAACAGGCGCCAACTTGGCACAAGATGCACTCCCTCCCCAACTGGAGTCTCACGCGCGCGCGCGCTAGGAGCTCAATGAATAACCCTCACTTCCCTCCCCCCCTCCCCAAAAAAAAACTTTGATCGAAATGCTTTCTACATTTCTTATGCGTGTTATATGTGCTACTCGAATATTTGCTTCAATCATGGTCTGTCTTGTAATTCCATTTACGGTGTGCTGAGCCGGACATCATAAAGCAATGATGCGAGCCTCGAGAGAGGCGAGGCAAAATTTACGCTGACAGCTCCCCAATATATGGGAAAATTGGACACCAGCGCTGTCCATTAGCTGAGATAATGTATTTTATTACATAGCTGAGGCACGTTGCATTGTTATACGAGAACGAACTTCATGTCCTAAATCATGACCGGGAAACATCTGTTTGTTTTAGGGGTCGTGGGTAAGGCTGTACTTGGTAGTACTAGGGCATGGTAGGACTTGTATGATGCCTGTTGACCATCGTTGTGCAGTGTGCACGTAGCATTCTGTATAAAAGTGTTTTTGTTAAAAATGTATACTGAGCAGTTATAATCGTTAATCGTTATATATATTATATATCGTTGCGTTATATATCTTCTTATCAGCTTTATATCGTTGCTTGGAAAGTTACAGTACTGCTGAAATATTTCAATGAACAGTTCCTTCAATTCAATTCTTGGGATGCAATGGACATGCGGTCTCGAAAAGGTATTTTGATGACTTTGATGTTTTTTCAACTTCATGTATTTAACCCGCGCCCCGTAGGGCTACCGGCGGACCCTACCACCCGTAGGGGGGGGGGGGCCGTTTCGGCCCCCCCCCCTAAGATCTCGGAAAGTTACCGGCCGATTTTCAAAATTCAAACGGCGTTCGATAGCCCCACCCGGGAACTACCTTGTGACCAAATTTCAGTGACCTAGGTCAAACCGATGACGTCACAGGTCAGGTCAAAGGTCAGATTTTCACCGTTCACAGGCATTTCAAGAAATGTGTTGTGAAATCGAGTTAATTGGTAATTTATTGAAAACCATCGATGGTACATTGTTCGTCAAACACATACTTTGCTATCTGAGGTCACTGATACCAGGTCAGGTCACAGCGAGGTCAGGTCACCGGGGTCACAATATGAAAGTGTCGTGTGATACATGTTTTATGGTCCATTTTACATGACAAATGCGATTATGTGGGTCAGGCAGCCTTTGGGGCCAGCCTAGGTCACGTTTTGGTGAAGGTCAGGTCAAGGTCAGGTCAAATAAGGTCAAATTTCAAAGTTGATATTTTTGCATAAAATGGGTATCGATTCGATGCAGCTCGTCACGGGGAGTCTAATGGTGGTCTTTGTTTTGCTCTACGAGGTCTAGAACTGCCAAAAATTGAGTTTGAAAATTTGACGTCATCAATTTTGAACAGTTTTTTTCGCTATAACTTGGCCAAAAAACGAGGTATCGATCTGAAATTCGGTATGTAGATAGAAGACGGTAGGTACTATCACATATATTCCGTTTTTTTGAAACTCAAAAAACTTTTTGGATTTTTTGGCTAATATATCAAAAAAATGTTTTTTTGATTTTTGGGGTTCAAAACTCAAAAATTTCAAAAATCCGAGATAGCAGTTTTGTAGCCCTGTCAATTTTACACCTTTTATGTCTTGATCATTTTTCTGTATCTTCAAAGCTGTAGGCCTGACAGGTCTTCTCGCGAAGGTCTTTTTTCGGTCGAAAATGACAGAACATGACGTCATTCTGACGTCATTTGTGGCCAACCTATCATAGCCTCTGGAAAATTTTTTGGTCACAATGTGTAAAATTGATGCCCGGAGGGGTCCTGAAAGTTTGGTGGCGATATCTGAAGCGGTTTAGGAGATATCGACCGAAAAGGACAGGGGGGGCCGTTTCGGCCCCCCCCCTACGGGGCGCGGGTTAACCCGCGACCGCCTAGGGGGTCGGATCCGACCCCCCCCCCCCCCACCTCCGTTTTTCTTGAATAACTCATGAACCGCTTACGCTGTCACCTTGAAACTTGGCATACCTTCTCCCCCATCAATTTGACGTCTTCTGTGTAATTTGTAAGAAAATGTTTTCCAAATTTTTTAGATATATCGATTTTAGTGATGTAACTACATGGTGTTTTCAGTCAAAAAGTGGTAAATGTTTAAAAAATCGCCAAAAATCAAGGTTTGAAGCAAATTGCAAATTAAGGACATGAATAGACGCAGCTCAACGAGTTCTTTAAAATGGCCATCTCGGATTTTCCATAAAATGCGTTTTTCACCAAAAAAAAAAATAAAAAAACTATATTTTTTGGAAAACAGCTAATAAAATCCAAAATTTTGAGAATTTCCCAAAAACCGGAATGTATGTTAACGAGCTCAATTAGAACATAAGATGTCCCGAATTTCAACTTTCTAACTTGATTTTCGACCCCCAAATTGTAAAAATAGCTCCAACATGCATAGGGCATGGTGACGTCATAAGCATTTTCGTGAATTAGAGGCACTTCTGAACATCGCATGTGAAAACAAATGACACCACTAGATTCCTGGGACAAAGCTCGTCTAGAAAAGTGCATTTTTATGTCAAAAATAAGAAGTTGAAAAATTAACTTTTTTCTTAGCCCTCGTTTAGTTATGTATGGTATAAACAATTTTTATGCTCTCAATGCACACTTTTCACCAGCACAGTGACTTGGGGTCACATATAACCATTACCATCGGATTCGGCGTGAAAAATAAGCCATAAAACATGTGTCGCACGCCCATGTAGCAGAAAGTGAAAACCGTGACCTTGTGTGACCTGACCTGACCTTGACCCGTACTTAGTATGACCCCTATACGCACATGGTACCTTCACTAGGGCTTTGAGGTCATTTTTGGTGAGTTTCGAGCAGCAGCTATCGATTCCACTGTCCGTAAGCCTAATCATGCAAAACCCCAGAATTTGACCTTTGACCTGACCTTGACCCAAAGTTTGACCTCAATCTTAACCTTCCAGGCGTTGGGGGGTATTTTTTGCCCCCCCCTTTAGTTTTTTCGATATATCTCGAGAACCGCTGCGCCGATCGTCACCAAACTTTCAGTACCCTCCCGAGAGTAGCTAGCGCACATGGTGACCGAAAATTTTTCCAAAGGCTATGATAGGTTGGCTGCTAATGACGTCAGAGTGACGTCAATTCTGCCATTTTCGACCCAAAAAAAGGTTTTGCGGGAAGAGCTGTCAGGCCTACAGCTTTAGCGATACAGAAAAATGTTTCAAACATAAAAGGTGTGGAATCAAGAGGGCTACAAAACTGCTGTTTCGGTTTTTCGAATTTTTTGGATTTTGACCCCCAAAAATCAAAAAATAGATTTTTTGAATGTAATAGCCGAAAAATCCAAAACGTTTTTTTTAATTTCGAAAAAAAACGGAATATATATGATAGTCCCTACGGCCTTCTATCTACATACCAAATTTGAGATCGATACCTCTTTTTGGCCAAGTTATAGCAAAAAACTGTTCAAAATTGATGACGTCAAATTTTCAAACTAAATTTTTAGTAATTCTAGACCTCGTAGCGCAAAACAAAGACCACCATTAGACTCCCCGTGACGAGCTGCATCAAATCAATACCCATTTTATGCAAAAATAGCAACTTTGAACTTTGATCTTTTTTGACCTGACCTTGACCTGACCTCCACCAGCAAGTGACCTAAACCGTACCTGATGGTCTTATAACCAACACCATTGAGTTGGAAATGAAAAACTGGCCATAAAACATGCATCGCACAACCTTAGTAAAGTTGGGTTCATGTGGTGACCCTTGGTGACCTTTGGTGACCTGACCTGTGACCTGACCTGGTATGACCAGTGACCTCTAATAGCAACATATGTACTAGACAACTGACGCCCTATCGCTGATTTTCGACAAAATGCGTTTTACTCGGTGTTACAGCGCCTTCCCTAGCCCTATTAGTGGCAGGCTCCTGGCTACCCCTATTAGTGGCAGGGGGGGCTGTTTACGACCCCCCTTGATGTCTCGAGATCTAACGGGCCGATTTTCAAAATTCAAACGGCATTCGATTTCGCTCAACGAGATCTACATTTCTAAAAAAAAAATAAAAAATGTCAATAGGGGGGTGGAGGGGGGTAAAAACGGGCAAATTGCAGATACATTTTAGACTGTTTATCACGGCCAGGTTTCTGAACCAATCTTAACGCAACTTTTGCCGATCGATAGAGAATGAACCAGGAATTCACATGGATCCTAAAAATATGCCTTTTCAAAAATCATAGGCGGATACAGATCATTGAGATTGGGGGTACACAAAAAGTATAGTAAATAAGGTTTTTGTTGGTACTGTTTCTAAAAAGGGTGGCAATGGTCTTGTTATGTTACAATTTTCTTATGAGAGAACGACTAAAATTGTATTGGTCATGCATAGGCGGTGTCAGGGCACCTATGTTGGGAGGTAAAAAATAACCCCCCTTTTTGGACGCCTGGATCCGCCTATTATAGCAAAAACGTGTCAAAAGAGGATGCACAATAACTTTGTATATGTTATCACATGATACCTTTCATTCACTGTTCGTAAAACTGGTGCAGCATCGTGATCTTCGCCCAAATGACTCGCTTCACGAATAGGACCCCCAATTCCCAGTGCTCTGGAGCCGCCCCTGGTAAAGTTATGAACTTGAAAATTTCAGGGAATGTGCCCAATTTAGTTTTAGGAAAAGTCAGAAAATTTCAGTATCGTAGCTTCAGCGGTTTCGGAGATATTCCCGAAAAACCTGAGGGGTGGATAAAAACAACCCCCCCCCCCTGCCACTAATAGGGCTAGAAGCCCCGTGAACGGTGAAACATTTTATCTTTGACCTGACCTGTGACGTCATCGGTGACCCCGAGGTCAATGAAATTTGATTTCCTTCGACAAATTTGACAGGGCTATCGAACGCCGTTTGAATTTTCCGGATCCGTCCAGTAGTTTCGGAGATACGGGGGGGGGGGTAAAAAAATGCCCCCCCCCCCACCGCGCGGAAGGTGGCCGGGAGGCCCACCGCCTGCCGGGTTAAAATCTTAAGAGTGCTTTGGAAAGGTCTCGTAGAGACCTTTCGAACGCCGCCTCGCGGGGCTCAATACGACCATTGGTTCTCGTGATAACAGGGGGGGGTCGGATCCGACCCCCCCCCCCCAGGCTGTCGTGGGTACGGAAATAGCCCAGGCGGTGCCGGGTTAATGTAGGAACTAAGACGTACCATGCATATGTACAGAAAACAATTAACCGTTAGTACTTAGCGTCCAATATTGAGAAACAATATAAGAAGCTCGGACGATTCTTTATGTGCATTCCAGGCCATGTTTCACGTACAAGTGCGCTATTGTGCGGGTCCCTTTTGCCACGGATCATTGGGTACCTCTTTGAATGAATTTGACAGGAAAAAGCAAAGCAATCGACATTTCCTTCAGAAGGGCAAAAATAGCAAATAACTAAAATTTGTGAGATAACAAACGGATCAAACCGATCGAATAAGCGCCCAATGTTCGGCTTCCGCCTCAACTCAGCAACCGACCGCGTAGCTCTGAGGCGTCTGACCGCCATACGGCGGCAGCTCGTGTGTACCGTGCTGTTGGCAGCTCATTCCCATGTTCCATAATACTCCAAATCGCCGGTCAGTCACCGTGAGCATGTCTCACCGTGACGTGACCTAGCGACACAGAGCGACTGGCATCAGTAGCAGTTGCCACGCAGTCATTGACCCCGTTTCCATGGACATCACTGATCCGGATCAGCGAATTTAAATCGTAGTATATTTTTTTAATTCTTCTTTACAGGATATAATTCAAAGTGGATTAGGTTAATACAAACAGTTAATCTCTTATTTTTATTTTCATTAAGTGTCTAACTATACTGGATTAGCTAATCCATTTTCACTGATCCGGATCAATAGCCGCGTTTACATAGGGCTAGTTGCCAGATAGTGGAATTTCCACTAACAGAGGGTTCACAAGAAATACGCCATGGCCAATATCCTGGACGCAATTCGGTGTGCAGACGAAAATATGCATGTGAGTGCTAGAAATTCGTAAATTACATTATTTCATTGACTTTTTTTGTTAAAAACACGTGATGACAAGCTCAACAAATCTATTCATGGTGGCTTACGTGGCAAATTGGCTTTCCTTTGTGGGATAATGCCATTTTCATTAGCTCTACTTTGATTAGCGTATGACAGGTGTTCGTGTAAAATAAGCAATTTTACCTATTTCCTTTATCAGTTTGGTAGCTGAAACAGCTACCAATTTACTTCCACTATGACAGTTTCCAGTAACATATGCTACTGATTGGCTAATATTAGCCAATCAGATCTCTGGAGTTCCCCGCAGTGCGTTACAACTATGACGCGGCAAAGACATATTTGGACATATCATTTCTATGTTGATATGCCTATCTACACTGCATATTGGCCTTGCGTGGATGTCATCAAGTGAAATGTTTTGGCCTAAGGTCAGTGAGACGCTAGTCGCTACTCTTCTATACGCTATGCCCTTTTTCAATATGAAAACGGTGTCGTGTTCTGACTGCAGGCAACTGGTAAGTTTGTGCAGGTCTCACGTAAATAGGGTGTGGGGCGAGAGCGCTCTATTGCTTTTCGATCCAGCAGGCAAGGATTTTGTTTGTTTTTTTGTAAGGGAGTATAAGTTGAAGTCACAAATTTATTTAAGAGTTAGTACAGTTGTTTTGGTTTAAAAGTTGGTGCATTTGCCTTGTCAAGGGTATGGAACCTCAATATATTGCTAAGTCATATTTCCAGGATGTTGATAGGTATGTTTGGAAAAAGATGTTTTGATAATGTCGAGAAATGTAGCAAGGACATTCCTATCTTCCAATCAGTTGCTCGCTACAGTTTCATGATTTTAAGGTGTGCATGAAATAATGAGAAAAGGTAAAAACAAAAATATGAACAAAAATTTTGTTAATTCATGATGCATGATAGAAAAAGTAATTTTCTTTCGTTGATTAAAGCAAGGCTTGCGATTGAACCATAATGTGCATTGACTGCTGCGCAGTGTCCCAAAATTTGTAGATGTGGGTGGGAAACGACATAGAAATGCAAAAAGCATTTTCCACTCTCACCTCCAGTTTTCAAGCTCAATTTTCCACTCCCAATTCCACCGAGAAGGAGCAATTGTAGATAGATTAATGTTTTTGATCATTTTCCCACTATTCTTGGGCCTTACCTGACCGACAATTTTTCACTTTCATCCTTTTTTTTTGGTCAGCAATTTTCCCCTCTGACACCCAAAATATGATTTTGGTACACTGCAGTGCTCCGAGTACCTACAAAACCAACAGCATGATGAATGGCTGAATTCTGCCCGAGTGGCTGCATTACCTAGTTGTTTTTTCAATTCACCACACTCCTCTGTATTATGCAGGCATGGGAGTTATTTCAGAATTAAAATTAATATTCAATATATCTTGTTTATGAGACTCCTCACGGGCCAGACTGGAAAACATCCATACACTACGCCGGACGCCCGTGAGACCATTTTGCGCCGAAATTTCTGAGTGATTTGCGCCAAAAATTAGGTGCCTATTTGTGCGAAAATCAAGCCCTTTTCATATAAAGCACATGTGCTCATATACTGATCAAGGCTATATCAACCAGGCAGAGTGTTTCGGGGCTTTGTACGCTATCCCATGTTTGAGCGTCCGAATTAGTTTTTATTTCCACGTAAACCCAATACTTCGACGGGAGCCAGCGAGGGCCCGGCAGCGGAGCAGCACGTGCTCCGGCACATCAGCCTCTTCTCGGCTCACGGTGCAGAGCGCCGCTGGGCACCGCTTGTCTGGGCACTGCTGGCACGCGGCGGAGTGGAGACAGCCGATTCGGTGCCGTATTGGAGCGAGCGGCCCCGGTGGCCCGCCCTCATCTGGTGCACCGAAATGGCATCCTCTCGGTCCTCTCCGGGGAGAGGGGAGCGGCGGCGTGCTCCCGAGGAGTGGCTTGAATAGTGATTCTGAGCAGTTGTCGCGCCACTGATGCGAGGCCGGACAATGAACCGCCCTGGTCAGCGATCGGGCGTTTGAGGGCAGGGCGGCCGCCAGTTTTGCCAGATCGTCCACGCTCTCATTCCCCTCGATACTGCAGTGGGCAGGAACCCACTGCTATTGCTTAACGACGCTTGGCGACGTTCAACAAGGTTTTCCATGCCTATCTCTACGCCGAAGGTTGAGGCCTCACCTGGGCGGCCGTTCCTCCGCTGAGTAGACTCAGGGCGGCTTGCCAGTTCGAGCACGCGACGACCGGGGCGGGGACGTGTCGTCCCGAAACCTCTCCAGAGCCGCCCGCGGGGTGAATCTGCTGCTAGATTGACCAGCGTACCGCATAAATTCGGTGACTGTCTTTCGCCAAAAATTTATGCGACCGCCCTGCACCGAAAAATTCTTCCGCCGCCATGCGCTGAATTCGGCGCATGCGAAGTTACGCCAGACGTGCGCTTAAATTTTCGGCGCAATCCCGCCACTACGCCGGACATATTCGGCATAACGTGTATTTTTCCAGTCTGGCTCACCGGTATGGATATGGCTGCTGGCAGGCTGTAGCCGGCCTTTGTCAGTAAGGGATTGGCTATGCATGGTTCTGTGCGTACATATGATTTCAGACCAAATTCTGCCCTAGCCCAGTATGCGCGCTTAGAATGTGGAGGGCATGCCAACATGTTCCTCTCAGCGGGGACTATGTCCTTGTGAACCCTTCCATTCAGAAGATTCAGAGCAAATTGATAACATAAATCCTTGGCTGGAGTGGTTGCTGGGGTGCTAAGACTTAAAATATGCGCTAATGTCAGGTGTCAGCCAGTAGCGGCGGAACACCTTCAATTAGGGGGGGGGGGGGCACTGCCGACTTTTGGTCCCAGTCCCATTCTTTCCATGCAACGCCCATAGGGCTAATGTTAAAATGCCAAAGCCAAAGGGGGGCACGGCACGGTGCCCCGGTGCCCTCCTCGTTCCGCCGCCCATGGTGTCAGCTCAAGCTACAGAGCTGCCATTCCAGCTGTTCTAAACCCCATAATAAAGGTGGTATTTCTCCTGACAGCTGAATCCTCTCCAGTGACAGCTGATCCTCGCCATCTGATCCTCCCCAAAGACAGCTGACACTCCCTGGTGGGGGATGACCTTGCCCGGTGGCTGGTGGCAGCGAACCCTTCCCAGTGATAGCTGACCTTCCCCGGTGGGAGGTCACAGCTAACCCCTCCGACGGATCACCCTCCCGGTTCTGAGCCCCGGCGTCACTGCCTCCCATTGACAGACTTTTCTGGCGGCAGCAGAAAAGTACTCCAGCCCAGCAGACTCCAGCCGAGCCGCACCCAGTGACGGCCGACGCCGAGCGGCCGGTCGGCGCTCCAGACGGGCCGCGCCGCCGGCCAGCCCACCGCCAGGCACTGCACCAGTAGCGGCCGCGCCTGCCCGGCCAGTACCCGGGCCGCGCACACTGCGGCTGACGTGCAGCCCGCCGCCGCCGCAGTCGCCGACCCACGGACGGATACACGGCCACCTACGTCCGGCTGGCCGACCAGACCACCCTGACCAGGTCTATCCGCCGACCGGAGCTGGTGCTGCTCCTCAAACACCTGCGGCCCAACACGGCATACTCAGTTCCGATGAGCGCCTGTAACCGAGCCGGCCAGGGTCCTGCCAGCTCGCCCGTCACCGCCACCACAGAGGAGGGAGTGCCGGAGGTGGCGCCGCGTCAGCTGACCTGCCGGGTCGTGTCACCCTCCTCCATCGGTCTCAGCTGCCTGTGGCTGGCCGGCGGCGCGTGCTGGCGGCGCGAGGGCCAGTTCCCGGCCGACCTGGACGTGGCCGAGTAGTGCAGTCTGCTGCCGGTCACAGTCTACCAGCTGTTGGTGAGCGCCCACAGCGCGGCCGGCACCACAGAGTCTACCACCCGGCTGGCCATCCACGCCGCAGACGGAGCAATGATATCTCCGCTGCCGCCGCCAGAAAAGTCTGTCAATGGGAGGCAGTGACGCCGGGGCTCAGAACCGGGAGGGCGATCCGTCGGAGCGGTTAGCTGTGAACTGGCCACAGCCGGGTAGAGCCCACCGTACTCCCGGGACACCTGCTGAATCGTCAGCTGACTAGTGACGTCCTTGACTCCAGAGGTGCTGTCTTGGACGTGGAACCTGCCGCCCAGCTGGTCGGCGCTGACGCCGTCCCTCGTCCAGGTGACAGCCGGCGGCGGTGACGCGGTGGCCGCACAGGTGAATGAGACCGCAGTGTCCACCACCGGCTGCACCGTCTGCTGAACCAGCGACAACAGCAGCCGAGCCGGCAACGCTCCGATCCTGACCTGGGTGGTGGCGAGGTCATCGGTCACGTGACACTGGTACATGCCGGCCACGGACGGGTTGCCGCCGGTCAGCTGCAGAGCCGGCCGGCTGGCGGCGGCGGGCAGACGGCGGCCGTCCTTGAGCCAGATGATGTCGCCGGCTGCCAGGGGCGGCGTCACGTGACAGGTCAGCAGAGCGGGCTGTCTGGTGGTCACCAGCAGCTGACTGGGTTCGATGACAGCGCGGCGTGTCACTGTCACCTCCAGTCGCGTGTTCCGCGCCGCGCTGCCCACCTCCGAGCTCGGCGATCTCGGCATACGCCCGCGTCCCCTGACCTGATCCGGCGTACCACCAGCTGCTGGCCACTGACCTCGACATGACCAGAGTGGAGCAGCGGCGTCAGCTCAGCGCCACGCACCTGTTGTTGTTGTTGTTGTTGTGGTTCCCTCCAGCCGCGTTACCGCGGTGTAGCCGTGCGGCTCTGGAGGTCCCTCACGGCGGCCGCCAGGGCCGCCACCTCTCCGTCGTCGCAGACGTCTTCCGGGCTCGGGAAAATCGTCCCGTACCTCCGGAGACGCCAGCCCATGAGGGCTGGGCATGCTGGGCGGCTGACGCTGCGGGCCACCGTGCGCAGCGTCACACACTGGCGGTGTGGTAGGTGACATCCCATCGTCGCCGCGTCCCATCTCAGAGTGTAAAACATAGTGTTATGCCACTATTATTGATGCTCATTGCTCAGTACGATACAGATAATGGCATATAGATAGCATCATCAACTAGGAAAGCATTATAATTAGTCACCTGTCTTGTGCTCTGTCGACGATTGATCGTGCCACACAGTACAGTCAGTCTTTAAAAGTACCGCCGTATCGGTGCGGTGGATTTCCGACGGAGGAAAGGCTGTTTGATTTTAGAGTAGCCGGACCAGTGGACCTGGGGATGGATAAAGGCTCACTTTGGCTCAGTGACTCTCAACTTTAGCAGCCTTTCCTCGATCGGGCTTGATGGATCCACCGCACCGATGCGCGGTGCTTGGGATGTACATACAGTACATTGGCAAAAGCGTGTAGATACTATTGAGCAGCCTGAACGCCTAAAGAGACCCTCCCACCTTCAAAAAAGTTAATGAATTGGCATAAAAGTGATGTCCAATGGATGAGAGTGAGCAAAAAGGAATATCTACTGGTGTACATTAATTTCCATCGAAAAATATTCAATGTTTTTTTATAGATATTACACTTATTATTTATTTCCCGGGGCCTACGCTGTTCATACGAAGTCATTGGGAAACAGTTATTTGGTATTTTAAAAGTGCGACCGATGTTGCGCGCAAAGTAGCATATACCACCACTGCTTCTTGAAGATGTTAGGATGTACAAAACTATGGTCCTTTTAAAGAAGATAATGTATTTTACTTGACGAGAATGCTGCAAAAATTCCTCCAATAATAATAACCGGTAATCACTTCTATGATATACGTATGAAGGTACCTATTTTGCAACTGTGTCAAAGCACAAAAGAACAGCATTCTGACAGCTCACTGTGTTATGTTGAAATGGCAAGTTTGGTTAAACTTGGTCAGTGCTGAACTTTGATTTTAATTGCTAATTGTTTTTTCATTTCAGAGTGTTAATGGAAACAGACGACGCTGAGCTGGGGCCGGACGCAGCAGGCGACGGACGCTGTAGTGTGCTGGGCAAAATAGTCCAAGATGCTGGTAGCGGGTGAAATACGCAGCTGCTCGTCGTCTCCAAGAGCGCCGCGGACGCCGTGGACTGCGCCATCAAAGTCGACGGAAAGTCGGTTCCAGCAGCCGACCGTCTCAAACTACTCGGAGCTGTTGTGTTCGGGTATAGGGGGTGTAGACTTGGACCGCCTCTGCGGCCCCACCTCTGTGTGCCTGGGAGCGCCCCTGCCGGCGCTCAGCTGTCCGTGCGCGCCAAGCGGCGTGAGTGGCGCACGGGACGAAAACTGACGCTCGCCATACTTGTTTAGTTTTTGGAAGACTCTCTCGGCCCATTCGCACCGGCAGTAAATAAATCGCGTTTCTCTTAAGCTCTCTCTCACTCGAACCGTGAATTACGAACATAACATGGCGCGGTCAGTAGATGGTTCCGTGCGAGTGATTAGTGTATAGCGCGCCGTGATCTGTGACGATGAGTGACATTGAGAAACTGACGCAGCTGCTCCTGCAGCAGGCGGAGCTGTCGGCGCAGCGGGAGCGAGACTCAGCGCAGCGCGAGGAGCGGCTCACTCAGATGGTGGAGCGACTGTCGCCGACCGACAGCCACCCGCTACCGTCGCTGCCGACGATGCCTCGGCGGCGACAGCCGCCCGGACGTCGGCTGCCGCCCCGCCCGTGCGCCTGCCTGCTGCTGCAACGCCGGCGCCTCAGCTGTCGTCCTCCACATCCCTGCGCGACTTCGCTGTATGGAGGGAGAAGCTGGACGGGTACATGCTTCTGACCGGCGCGTCCGCGCTGCCCGTCACTGCCCAGAGAGCTGCCCTTCTCAGTCTTCTCGACGAAGATTGGCACCGGGTGCTGCGCTATGGACTGACGATAGCGGACGACTCTCCCCTCTCCGCGGTGGTAGACGCAATGGAGAGTCATCTCCGTAAGCAGCGCAGTGTCCTGGTCGACCGCCGTGCGTTCTACGCCCGTGTCCAGGAGCAGGGCGAGAATTTTGAGGAGTTTCTGTGCGAAGTGAAGGAGCTCGCGGCATTTTGCGACTTTTGCACACACTGTTACGACTCACGCCTGCGTGACAAGATTGTGTGTGGCCTGCGGGACGAGGAGACGGTGAAGCGTCTGTTGGAGGATCCGGGGCTGGACCTCAAGAAGACGGTGGACATCTGCCGTGCGTCAGAGAACGCCCGGGCTACCTGCTCCGACCTCCGCTCACCGACGGCGTCAGTGAGCCGTCTGTCGGCATACCGCCGTTCAAGGTCGCGCGATGCGCGCCCCGCGGCCCAACCCGGCGGGCGTTCCGCGGGTACGGCCGGCGTGCGCCGCCCCCAGGCGCGCCCCGCGGCCCAACCTGGCGGGCGCTCCGCGGGCGCGGCCGGCGCGCGCTGCTGCCGCTGCGGGCGGGCCGCCCACGCAGACCCGGCGGCGTGCCGCGCTACTAGCGCCATCTGCAACTCGTGTGGCCAGCGCGGCCACTTTGCAGTGGTGTGCGCCCAGGTGGCGCGCGAGAGCGCCGCTGCCCCCGCCGAGCGCGCAGCACCGGAGCGCGCGCGGCCCGCGGTGAGGCAGCCGTCAGAGCCGCGCATCTGCTGTGTCATCAGAGACGTCTACGTGAACGGCATCTCGACGCGGCCGACTCCCACTGTGACTGTCCGACTGTCTACGCCGGCTGGTGTGTTCACCGTGCCGGCCCGGGCCGACTCCGGCGCCGAGGCGACAGTCATCGGAGAAGACAGCCTGTCTTCCATCTGCGTGGAACCAGCGCAGTTGGAGCCCTGCATCGGCCAGCCATTTTCAGCAGTAGGGAAACAGCCGCTCACCTGTGTCGGGTCGTTCCGGGCTACTCTGGAGCTGGGCGACCGATCGACCACCGCTGCCGTGTTCGTCATCAGGGAGCTGACTGGCCTGCTACTCAGCTGGTTCGACTGTGTGGCGCTGGGGATTCTGCCGAGGGATTTTCCGGCACAGATCCGGTCCGTCGAGGACGCACCGCGCCCTGCTGATGACGTCACGGCCTCTGTTGACGTCACATCCGCTGGTGACGTCACACCCTCTAATGACGTCACACCGTCTGCACCGCCGGCCGCTGCCGGCTCCGCTCGTAGCGCCAGCGGCCGCTCGGCCCCGTATGAGGCGCCGCGTGACAGGCCCTGTCCGGCCACCGGGACCGAGACGGGCGCGCCGGCGCCGCCGGCCGATGGACCCGGCCCGGCCGCCGGCCTCAGCGGTCCGCTGCCGGCCTGGGACAGCGACTCAGACCCACCGGAGGCGGTCCGTGCAGCTCATGCAGCCGCTCTGGTGGAGTGTTTCCCGCGTGTGTTCGGGCAAGATTCGACTCTTCGAGTCATGGACGGCGGTCCGATGACGATCGAACTCCGGCCCGACGCGTGTCCGACGTCGGTCACCGCTGCGAGACCGATCCCCTTCGCCTGGCGTGCCGAGGTAAAGGCGCAGCTGGACGACCTGCTGGACCGCGGCGTCATCGTCCCTGTGGACTACCCGACGGAATGGTGCCATCCCATTTCGTGCGTGCCGAAGAACCCGTCCGGGTTTCGACTCTGCGTGGACCTGACGGGACTCAACCGGTACGTGAATCGACCCACGTACCCCTGCCGGTCTCCTCACGATGCCGTGACGAGTCTGCCCGCCGGGCACCGGTGGATGTCGACTCTGGACGCCAAGATGGGCTACTTCCAGGTGCCGCTCGCTGAGTCAAGTCAGGACCTCACCTGCTTCATCACGCCGTGGGGCAGGTTCAAGTTCGTCCGCTGTCCGATGGGATGCAGTGCGTCTGGAGACGAGTACAACCGGCGCGGCGATGCCGCGCTCGGCGACATCCCAAACTGTGTCAAGATTGTCGACGACATCCTGGCCGTGGCACAGACGTACCGGCAGCACCTGCAGCAGGTGATCGAAATCCTCCGGCGCTGTGACGACCGAGGAATCACGCTGAACCCGCTGAAGTTCAAGTTCGCCCAGAATGAGGTCAAATTCTGCGGCTACAAGATCACCCCGGCCGGCTACACCACCGACAATGAAAAGGCGCGCGCCATCGCTGATTTCCCGAGACCGGAGAACGTCACCGACCTGCGGTCCTTCATGGGTCTGGTGAATCAGCTGAGCGGCCTCACACCGGAGCTGGCTGGCTCGACTCAGGCCTTCAGAGACCTCCTCAAGTCGCGCCGGGTCTGGCGCTGGACTGAGCAGCACGAGGCAGCGTTTCTGCACACCAAGATTGTGCTGTCGTCACCGCCGGTGATGGCATTCTTCGACCCCCAGCTGCCGACCGTGCTACAGACGGACGCTGCTAAAACCCGAGGACTGGGTTTTGCACTGCTCCAGAGGCACGGAGAGGACTGGCGTGTGGTCCAGTATGGTTCACGGTTCCTGACCGATACCGAGAGCCGATATGCTGTAATCGAGCTGGAGCTGGCTGCTGTACTCTGGGCCTGCAAGAAGTGCCATGTCTACCTGGCTGGCATGCCCCACTTCGACCTGGTGGTCGACCACCGACCGCTGGTGACCATCCTAAACTACAAGCAGCTCAACTCGATCGACAACCCGCGTCTGCAGCGGATGAGAGAGAAGTTGTTGGCCTACAGCTTCACCACCAGCTGGCAGAAGGGATCGAGTCACGTGATCCCAGACGCGCTCTCGCGAGCGCCCACCAGCGACCCCGCTGCACGCCAGCGTCATTGCCGCGCTGCAGGCCTCCGCTCGATCGGAGGAGGGCGCCCAGCTGGCTCCGCTGGTCGACTCCACACTGGAGAGAGTCCGCGCCGCCGCGGAGCGCGACACCGAGTACCAGACTCTCAGCGAGCTGATCCTGGCCGGATTCCCAGAGAACCGGCACGAGACGCCCCCTGCAGTACGAGCGTACTGGGGCGTGCGCCATCAGCTGGCCATCGACGACGGACTGGTGGTCTACGGCGCTCGACTGGTCATCCCGTCCGCCCTCCGACGCGGTGTGCTGGAGAAACTCCACGAGTCACACCAGGGCGTTGATAGGACCAAGCGCCGTGCTCGGCTCAGTGTGTACTGGCCGGGCATCGACAAGCAGATTGCTGACACTGTCGCCGCCTGCGCTCAGTGCCGTCAGCGCCTGCCCAGCCACGCCCGGGAGCCGATGTGGCAGGAGGACGGCGCACCGACACGCGTCTTCGAGTCGGTCTCGGCCGACTACTTCTCCGCTGGAGGACGCACGTACCTGGTGTATGTGGACCGCCTGTCCGGGTGGCCGTACGTCACTGTGTGTCCCCGCACCGCCTCGGCGGACCATCTGACGCGGCAGCTCCGACTGATGTTCTCGCAGACGGGCGTCCCGACCGTGTTCCGGTCAGACGGCGGACCCCAGTTTGCATCAGGCACGCTCCGCCGGTTCCTCCAGCGCTGGGACGTACGGCATGAGATGTCGTCACCGCACTACCCGCGCGCTAACGGGCACGCGGAGGCCTGCGTGAAGACAGCGAAGAAGCTGGTGCTGGCTGCGTCCTCATCGGGCCGGCTCGACCAGGACCAACTGGACCGAAGTCTGCTCGAACTCCGTAACACGCCCCGAGCAGACGGACGGTCGCCGGCACAGGTGCTGTTTGGTCACCCGCTTCGCTCTGGTGTTCCCACGCACCACCGCGCCTTCGCTCCTGAGTGGCAGCGAGCAGCCGCTGTCTGTGAAGAAAAGGCTGCCGAGCTCCAGGAGCAGGTGGTCAGACGCTACGACGAGAGCACGCGCCGGCTGTCACCGCTCAAGATCGGCAGCCGGGTCGACCTTCAAGACCCCGCCACCGGCCGATGGAACCGGATCGGAGTGATCGTGGGCGTCGGTCAGAGGCGCACGTACCTCGTCAAGACCGCCAGTGGCAGGGTCCTGTGGCGGAACCGCCGCTACCTGCGCCCATACCGGCCCCTTCTGACAGAGCCCACCCCGCCTGTGGCTCCGTCCGCCCCGCGCGCGCCCCAGCGGCCGCCGCCGCCGCCAGAGAGCACCGCGGTCGCCGCCGAGCGGGCGGTCCGACCCGCTGCTAGTGCGCCGGTTGTGTGCCGCTCGCCGCCGGTGCGGTCACCCGAGGTGGAGACGGCCGCCGCCGCTCTCCCGCGTCGTCCTCGACGGCAGCGCCGCGCTCCTGGTCGGCTCCGAGTTCAATGGGGTGCGACCTCGTATGAGGAGTGATTGTGAGACAACGTCGTGGAGTGTCGTGTTTTTGTGTGTTTTTGACGACTGTTGTCTCGAGGGGGGATGTTGTGTTCGGGTATAGGGGGTGTAGACTTGGACCGCCTCTGCGGCCCCACCTCTGTGTGCCTGGGAGCGCCCCTGCCGGCGCTCAGCTGTCCGTGCGCGCCAAGCGGCGTGAGTGGCGCACGGGACGAAAACTGACGCTCGCCATACTTGTTTAGTTTTTGGAAGACTCTCTCGGCCCATTCGCACCGGCAGTAAATAAATCGCGTTTCTCTTAAGCTCTCTCTCACTCGAACCGTGAATTACGAACATAACAGGAGCCACCCCCTCAACCTGCTCCTTCACGTCGGGGCCCATTGCCGCAGTCTCCGCTCCCGAGTGTGCCCCGGATCCAGCAGCTTCGCAAGCTGACAGCGCGGGGCTGGGGACTAGAGGAACGACAGCTCTGCGCTGTAGCGTCTGGATACGTCCGTGGAGTGCTGGTGCACGCGGCCGCCACCTGGCTCCTGGTGACGCCACAATCCCACGTGGAACTTCTCCAGAGGGAGATGCAGGCGGTTACCCGTATATCACCGGCTGCCCCTTGTTTACCCCAGCCCACGCAGTGATGGCGGAGGCCGAACTGATGCCGGTGCCCGCTGGCCGCCCGGCGAGACGTGCTGGTAGCGAAGCTCTTCGCCAAGGCGCACGCGCTCCCCGAGGGCAAGCCCTCAGGACTATCGCGGAAGATGGGCCGCCCAGCCGACTGAAGTCGGTGACGGGCTGGCGTGGGGTGGGGCACGAAACCTGGCGAGCGGCTGGGATCGCCCTGCTGCTCGACCCCCTGGTTGCATGCCAGCGCGCCGCCGTGGGAGGTGGCCGCCTTCCCAGACTTCACCTTCAGGCTGGACATCGGGACACTGCAGCGCGACGCCTCGGCTGATGAACTACACCTGGCGGCACAGCGACACTTGGCCACCCTCCCCAGCAAGCCATCAGGGTATGAACTGACGCATCGGCGGAAGCGGGAGTCCGCAGCGGAGAAGCCTTCGTGGAGTGTACACGGGTGTGGGAAATGAATGCTAAGTGTATCCAAATTGAAGGCACTGCTCTCGAAGGATATAAATACTGAACAGCTTTGGATTGTTTGTATTCCAAATGTTTACTTTCAGGACGAGTACTCCTTGTCATTCGGTCGTCAACTCCTCTCTCCGACGCCGGCTTAGCGCAGGCACGTATAACCTAAAATTTGGCCGGGGGGGGGGGGGGGGAGCGGAGGAATCCCGTAGAGAGAGCCTCCTACCTACAGAGGGCCCTCTACCCGAGGAGTCAGAGGTGGTCAGACACAGACACTAGCGGCTATTCACAGGAGGCCCCATGTAGTAAATTGAATGACCCCAGGTGGCAGGCGAGTCGGAGAGCCTTGATTGTCCTGACGTGATTTTTTGGGGATTCCCATGAATTTCGTTCGTCTCCGACGTGATTTTGGCCAACGTGGGCCTTCTGCCAGCATGGGCCCTGAAAACCCCTAGGGGGCCGGGGGAGGCGCACCCCGTCCGTCCCCCCTTGGGTACCTACGTCCCCGGTCGGTCCAGCGGCTCCACACGCGCCTACCGACACACAAGAAACTCTTGCCATTATGTTTGCTTCTGACGCAATCATGACAGAATTACGCTCTATTGATATGCATGCTGCCATTGCTTTGGAGTCGGTCTTTTGAATTTCTGCGTTTTTTTTTCGGATCGGCTCCACTCTCCAGACAGCTGGCTCAGCCTGATCGACCAGAGCGATGCGACACCTATACCAACTTGATACCAACCTACTTGGCGGGGTGGTGAATTCATGAAATGCGAATGCGAAACATGGCAATAGATGGCGGAACGAACAGCATGGGGAAGGCTGGAGTGGGACACGCATTGAGAAATGAAATCCGTCACTTCCCAGATTTCGAACGCATCCTTAGAGTGCATTACTTTTATGTGCTTGCGTTCGGTCTTGGGATTTCTCAGCAGATGTCGCCAACAGCAGAGAGATTGATCTAGAATGTCTCGTTATCGGAAAAGTATGGTAGCTATACGCCAAATGGTTTTTGCGTATAGTTACCATATTACTTCCGATATGACTGTTGACATTACTGCGGATATGACCGAGCAGTGCATTGGCAATATGCCAAGGGCAGTAACATGCCGTCACTCACGTCAGTCATCGGCCTTGGCTATCTGTAAGAATCTTGGCAGGAATCTTGGCCTTTTCTTGGACCCATAGCGTCGGCCTTCGACCAATCATATCGCCGAATTCGCAGGCAGTGAGAGACAAATACGGCGTGCCGAAGACATACCTATTGGGTGTCTCAAAATCACTGAGAACTCTATAGCTCAAAATTTAAGCCCTGCACTTTTTTAGATCTACCCCGTTGAGTGGCATTTTTGTGAAAATTATGTAAATATACCGGGTGGCCCAGAAAAAACGTTCCCAACTTTAAATCAATATTTCTCAGAAAGTGATAAAGATACAACATTGAAACTTCGAATAGTCAATGCGGCACACATTTTCAGTAAATGGTGTGATTTTCATGGTGTTCGGTAAATTACCTTTTAAACGGTTCGTGTTTCAAACATGCCATGTAAAAATTACTTTTTTGCTCCGATGTTTACTAAATAATGTGAGTGAACGGGTCACTTTCACCCCGCGGCACCGCAGCCTAGAGCCATGACTTCTACTGGCAGCTAGTCTCATTGATCGGGTCTCAGGATGACACATTCCCTCAGGCAACCACGATGGCTCTGTGCCAGCGGCATCGGAAGAAGTTTCCAGTTTTCTAACCATCTTGTGGCTCAAATGCTTTCCTGGCTGACATTCCTGAGAAAAGGTAGCTTTTCAACCAGTTTTTTTTTTGTCATCTGCTGGCAATGTTGTTTTTCATAAGCTTTTCTGTGGCTTTCTGGCATAGGAGCCAGTCTGCTTTAGTTTGCTTTCCTTATCCGGTCGTTTTATTGTTCGATCTACTGAGAGGAGGGTAATCAGCAGTAATCCATGCACCGTGCCACTCCTGCTCGAAACATGATTTGGTGTTGAAACGAATGGCATCCATGAGCACCATTTTGGCTCAGTATTTGAATATTTGGCACATAAGTGAGACAAAAATATTTAAAATAAGAACATACGTGTTGGTTTCATTCACGTGCTCTATTTTTATTCTTTTTTTATAACATGGGACGTCTAACCCAATCATTACTATCGTTTGACATCGGCAAAAAAAGCAAAAACGTCTTGCTTAATTCAACTCAAGATTGCCAGCTTGAAAATTATGGTGTAGTGTTATAATTTGGCATACCAATGCGCAAAGAAATGACGCAAACTTGATGAAAATTTTGGCTCGTTATTTGCACTTGGATTTGATATATAGGCCTCCAAAGTTCGGAACGTTTTTTCTGGGCCACCCGGTATTTATCAGAATAAGGGAGAAGTGTAGGGGGCGGCGGGTGAGGTGCAGAAGAAGAATAAGAAGAAGTTGTACCTATCCAGTAATTTTATCTTGATTTGTGGATTAGACGAAGACTAGATTTTGATAAAGAAATCGACAAACTTGAACTGCAGGTAAGGTGTTGGTTTGTCATGCCGATTGTCTTGAAACCTGTTCCTTTTAAACCTGGGCTTCACCATTTATGCTCCATATGTGAATTAGCCTTGAGGCAAAATAATCCGGCAGGTGGCTATTTTCTGTTTGTAAAACTGGCCTCAGATGGAGTGCTATCATTTGATCAACCATCACATGATCAGGCAGCAACAAAGTTTGTGGTTTTAGAATCTTGAAAAACTTTCTTGGGAGTGGCACTTGGTAGACATCTGTTTGAGATTCTGCTAGAGCAATAGCGTCGTGCTCAAGCCAGCCAAATTTTAGACTGCCAATTCACAAGAAAAAATGCTTGGTTAATCAGATTTCAGCCTATTAGGTAAGGCATCAATAGGCATTTAATTCAATTCTGGTGGTAAAAATCATGACCATATATTGGCATATCATCAATTTTTAATTTGTTGTGGCACACCTTGTTGTATATTGAGGCTTGAAGATGCTCAAGTAAATATTTTTGATGCGTGTGTTGATGAAGGCTAAAGTCCAATGAAAATAAAAAGCAGAAATTATCCTGACCTTCCCTTCCCTACTAACCTCCAACCTCCAACCTATCAGCCTACAAACCACCGTTCAGACTTTATCTACACGCAGGTTTAACATTTTATGATAAAGTAAAAAATGCTCAGCTTGTAATCCAATGCCTTTCAAAACCAATAGGCCTTTTTGGCCTTGCGAATGGTTAACGGAGAGAGAGAGTTACCTAACTCTATCATGTAAAAGCTGCTTTGAGAAAATAGCACTGTGTTTTATCCTGGCTTCATGACTCTCTAACGCTCTTTCAAACACATGGTTGTTTTCTGACAATTGGTGATACAGAGAGGGTCTGCATTAATGTCCAAGTATGGTCATTTAGGATCAATTTTTGGTGCCCTCGTTTTATATTATTCCAGCACTCCAGCAGCCTTACCCCGCGTTCGATGTCTCTCGGATGACGAAGATTCTACGTCGTCCAGCCAATCCCGTCCAAGGTCAGCTGGGGCTCGGCTGTGGTTATGAAACGTGATTGGCCGGACGGCGTAGAATCTTTGCCGTCCGGGAGACATCGAACGCGGGGTTAGTCTCCCCAACTGACATGCGCTGAATTTGTCGCATGTAACTTTACACCTGACGTGCGCCGAAATTTTAGGTGGAACCCTGCCACTACGCCAAATATAAGTTATGGCATGATCACTGCTCAGTTGCGCAGGTTCACCAGAACAGCGTCATGGGTGCAAAATGACCACCGTAGCGCCCGTAAACCCTAATAAACAAAGAAGCAAACATCAGTTGCGCAGTTAATGCCAATTTTCACAATTTTGATTGTCCATTGATATTGTTTGGTCATTTCAGGACTCGTGGCGCTGCTCGCCTCCTCGCCAATGCGAACGCGTTCTCTGAGGACAACCCGCCCAAGGCTAGTATGGCGAAGCCACGCCACCGCGCCGGCTATAGACTCACGGCCTGAAGCGAGTTTGGGCGCGACGGCTGGCGAGCCAAGGCGGCGGAAAGTCGTCTGGCGGAGCTCCCGTCTGAGGCGAGCTTGATCTGGTCAGACAGCTCCGCCACCGATGGTGTGCTAGATGGAGGAGGAGGGGCCACCCCCCCCCCCCCTGAACCGCGACATCCGGGAGGTGCGTGTCGCGGCAGGCGCCCTCTGCTCTAGCACGCGCGGCGAGCTATTCGCCCTAAGAGCGGTGTTGGAGGAGCTGTTGACCAAGACTGGTCGCGACACCTCTCTTCCGATAATTATCGTCTGTACCCACTCGATGGCGGCGCTGGCCCTCCTGCGGAGCGGCGCGGCGGCCCAGAGAGCCCCTCTGGCCGCAGACATATGGGGGCTGCTGGCAGCGCTCACCGAGGGGGCCATCCAGTGATAATGCAGTGGGTTCCTGCACACTGCGGGCTTCCGGGCAACGAGCGGATGGACGCCCTCGCGCGCGAGGCTGGCGCCCTATCCCAACGGTAGCGCCGTCCGCCGATCGACTTGGGCAGCACTATCTGCAAGGCAGGCGCGCGCGACGCTGCGCGCGCCTGGCGGCGGAGCTGGCAGGACGGATGACCCTGGCTGCCGCCGTGAGAACCATCCAGAACCGTACGGCTATGCTGCGGCAGCGGCTGAAAGGAACGCAACAACAATAACTACAACAGCAGCTGCTAATGAAAGGGGAAATCATGGAGCCGGATGACCCGGCACATGGCGCTCAGCCAGCTGAGAATGAGAGCAGCTATCAAATCGCCAGCAGGGTGCTGCGGCTGGTAACTGACGACCTTGGTAGAGAGAGCGCCTCCGCTGATGCGGATGAAACTACCCCCTCTCGGGTTTGTTTGACGCCGTCTCCGTCGACTCTTTCGCCTGGGCCGGCTGGCGACCGCGCTACATTTCTTGTGCAGTGACTCGTAACTGTGTTCACCAAACTTTTAAAACTCCCCACGTTAGCATCTTTAAAGAATGTTTTCCTCGTACACTGCTGCAATGTCTTATGTAGGCATGTTGTACAGTCTAAACGAGTGTGGAATGCTTTGTTGTGCTTGTTTTGTATTTCGTTTGCTATTTATCACGGTGACTATAATTTATTTTGACCAACCCTTGCCTTGTTACAATTTTAGTGGATGGTTTCTGAACTGCTGTTTGCGTTATAGATGTTGCTAGTGCGTAGACGCCAAAGATTACTTTATACCTATTGACGCGCCAGCTAAAGGAGGTGAAGTATTCCTCTGATCTATACCTACGGAATTCCTTTATGTGTGTTTTGTAATCGATATTGGCGGTTTTCTTATGTGATGCGGTGTAGAGCGTGGCTGAGGAAGGCGATGTTTAAAGTTGCTAGTTATTTTTCAATACATCTTTGATCGGACTGTCGTGCTTGCTGTAGGTCGGACTTCCGTTCTTGATGGTGATTGGACGCACGTGCCGGTAGTTCACAACAATGCGGCTTTCGATTATAGTATAGATTTAGATGCATTTAAAGTGTTTGTATACGTAGTCCTGAGTTTCGAGATATTATCCTTGCGGGCTTCTTGCCAACAGATTGTCCACTTCTGTGTCCAGTACTCATCCCACTCACGAGGCTCAGTTGTGTTTGCCAGCCCCTATACGGAAACATTGGCCAGATAACTGACTACTACTGAAATTTTAAGAAGCGTGGGCAGTAGGGCATAACGAACGGTCCTCAGCTTCAGTAGCCGCGGAGGGGGGGGGGACACCGCCGACTTTTGGTCCCATTCTTTCCATGCAGGCCAAAATCAAAGGGGGGCACGGTGCCCCGGTGCCCTCCCCGTTCCGTCGCCTATGCTCAGGTTATTTCTGACCTGACAGGCTCAGGGAGGATTGCTCTTTGTTGTTTTTCTCCGATGAACCCTCTTGCTGCACACTGGCTGATCCAAAGGATGGAGGGGACGGGGGGGGGGGTGCAGACGTATGAAAAAAGAAGACAATGTTCTTTCCCTAGCGCACGAAATCAATTCTTAAATGAAAATTAAACGAATAAGCTTCCGTTAAGAAGCCCCCGTTCCGTATCTTCCGTTCCATTCCACGACTCGTACGTTCCAGTGACTTGCTGCCGTAGCGTCATCTATACCTCGCCCTTACTGCCGGGAAGGCCGCGAGTTGCGACATCTATACTATGTCTAGGCCTGAAGTACCTCTTAGTGTTCTTCCGCCACGATGTATTTATTTTTGTCAATCGGTTTGGTCCTTCTGGCCGGATAGGTCGTCAGAATTATCTGAAGGTGCCTGAAATGTCTCGTTAGTGGAAAAAATGTCTCGTTAGTGGAATTCCACTATCTGGCAACTAGCCCTATGTAAACGCGGCTAATGATGCCCATGGAAACGTGGTCATTCAAAGAGGCGAAAATTGCTGGTGATTCTGTTTTCGGAAACTGTCATCTGCAGCATCGTAAAATGACCAAACGAGGCATCACATTGTGATTGTTTTGTCTTTTTCTTCACATCTATATAGCAGCTGGACATCTGGTGCCGCCAGCTCAGCCAGTTAGATATCGAGTTGAATGTCTGGCTCTGCCAGCTCAGATGGATATCTGGTGCCGCTCCGCTCAATTGGATATCTGATGCCGTCAGCTCTGCTGGATATTTGGTGCAGCTCTGGATATTTACTGCCACCAGCTCCTGGTGGATACCTGGTGCCACCAGCTTGGTTGGATATCTGGTGCCACCCTGGATATCTTGGGCCGCCTAGTGGATATTTGTCCACGCCGGCTGGATAGCTGGTGCCACCCTGGATACCTGGTGCCCGCAGCTGGATATCTGTCGGCGCCCGCTCAGCTGGGGATATCTGTCGGCGCCAGCTCAGCTAGAGATCTGGTGTCACGAGCTGGATCGGGTGCCACCAGCTGGATATCTGTCGGCGCCAGCTCAGCTGGGTATCTGGTGCCCGCAGCTCAGCTGGATATTGGAGCTGGATATCTGGTGCCCGTAGCGGGGTATCTGTCGGCGCCCGCTCAGCTAGATATCTGTCGCCAGCAGCTGGATATCTGGTGCCAGCAGCTGGATATCTGTCTCCGCCGGCCGCCGACACGTGTTTGCCATTCATCACACGTCGAACCGAGGGGATGCCGCTCCCTGATTGATTCTCTCATTGATTTATTGAGGCACATCAGACGCATCCTGCGGTAATGTGACCATTGCTCTTGCTGAATGGCGGCCCTATTTGTTTCCGTCGTCACGGACCACGGCAGGGAAATAGAAATGGAGAGAAGCAAATAGAAAGCAGAGATGACGGTTAGGGGAGCATCATAGCATACATATGTAGAAACGGATTATAAAACTATCACAGCAAAATGTTGTTTACCGTGGGTCTTTCAGATGGTTAAACGTAAGTAACGAAAATTCACATTTCAAGACTCAGTCAAATGGTTGTTCTTTACTAATTAGCGGGTATTCATCAATGGGAATTATTCAACTTCATTTTGGCATTTTAGCATTCAGTATAGAAATCAACCTCTCTAACTTTGCATGCATATTTTATCATTTTCAATAAAGAATTATGCGTAATGCTTATTGCTAACTTTTGCCACGATTCATATAGCTGAAACTTGTTTGGAGCATATTTGCATGCTTTGTTGTATTCTCAGGGGATACAAGACAAACATTACATATTATTATTTCAATAAATCGTTACTATGGGCAAGACCGGGGTGGACTGGGCCGCTCATACTCAATTGCTTTCCGTTGATGTGAAGAAGATTATTTTGCGCTCCGGGCTACTACGAAATAACCAAATAAAGACAGAGATGTGATTCACCCACATCAGCAGCGCGTACAAAGGAAGAAGCCAGGAGGCGTACACTGTGTTGTGTGAAATCCATATGCGGCTCGCTCAGTGCCCCTTATACAGAGTACCGTGGAAGTTTAACCCTCGCATGTGTAGGGGGGGGGGGGTCGGATGGACCCCCCCCCATGGTTTTTCGCGTACAACTCGCGTAAAAAGCGGCCGATCGCGACGAAACTTTCAGTACCCTCGCATTGATCAATTTTACACCTACCCTGAAAATTTCATGACCCTGACCCAAATGACCTTTGACCTGTGACCTCTTTTCCGAGACCATGTTTGGCCGGAATCGCGATTCCGCGTATGTCGGCTCGCATTAGCCGCGCGTTTGCAAGCTTTTCGTGGTTTCAAACGTTCAAACATGTGATTTGATGCTGCTCCCATGCATTAGGGTGGGTGTCAAGGTCACCTGAAGGTCAGGTCAGGTCATTGACCTTTGGTGACCTCGGGTGACCTCGGTTCACTTTTTTCGAGTTTTACATGTTTCTAGGCTAGTTTTTGGAGCTGAATTCGAATTTAGCAACCAGTTGAACATTTACGAAGTAGTTTTGGTGCCTTCGTAACATGTTACGAAGCTGTCAGAGGCGGTTGACACGTACTACGAATACCCGTCACGACGCCTACTGGTTGACCTGACCTGACCTGACCCGACCTGGTCCAAATGCTTAAAGACATTATCTGTGACCAAAACTAACACGATATTCGTGATCAGCACCCCGAAAAACCCCCTTAGCAGCCACACTTTACGACTTTCTAATAGGTCCCGATTTTCCCGACTTTGGGTCATTGACCTGACCTGGAAGGTCAACCAATGACCTAGGACCTTAAAATTGGGTATCAACGGCTTCCTCTCATCACGGGCAACACGCTCGTTTTTTCCGCGAAGCTCTAGCTCGATCAGGGGCCAAACGGCAAGGGGGGGTCCAACCGACCCCCCCCCCCCTACACATTAGAAGCTGGCAAACGCCGCACACATGCGAGTGTTAACACTCGCACCGACGGGGGTCTGCGCCAACTTCGCACCGACGCGACGGGGGGGGGGGCGGATGACCGCCCCCCCCCCCTGAGATCTCGAGAACGAAGCAAGATAGCGACAAGCGGTAAACGGCATCGGATACGCACGGTCAAGATCTACAATTTTTACAAAGGTCATTTTCAGGTCAGGTCAAAGATGACGCCACAGGGGTCGAAAAAGTCAAAATGGCGGCGCTAGAAATGGAGAGTTTTTCTCGAATAACTTTCGAAGTAGTCAAGATAGGAACAGCCTAAGGGCATCATCGTGATCCTCTCGTCAATCCGCATCGAATGATATATGTTGACCTCGAAAGGTCAAGGTCAAAGGTTGACCTCAGGTCAC
>NW_024883202.1:0-122142 GCF_019059575.1 Amphibalanus amphitrite
CTCTCTCTCTCTCTCTCTCTCTCCTCTATCTCTCTCTCTCTCTCTCTCTCTCTCTCTCTCTCTCTCTCTCATCCTCTCTCTCTCTCTCTATCTCTCCTCTCTCTGCGCTGTTTCCGGTCCACAGCTACAGCCTAGCGGACGACAGCTCAAGCTGCAAATGTCTTATAGACTGTCCCGCAAAGCACCTGTGCTGCGGCACAGTATATCCTCCAGTCACTGCAGTCACCAGCACTAAGCGGCCTTCAGTGGTGACTGCAGTGACTGGAGGATATACTGTGCCGCAGCAGTGGCGGATCCAGGATTTTCACTGGGGGGGGTGCAGGTCATAATTGGGCGCCACGCCCCGGATGGGCGCCATAGTCGCATCGTATTGGCGCTGAAATATTGGCGCCCAGTGGCCCTGACAAGAGGCGCCCAGGATCAGTATGTACAGTGACACCACACGATTGGAATATCGGTGAGGAGCGTACTGAAACGACGTTATCGACTGATTTTTGCATCCTAGTCCTAGTATGCGGCACTCCGATGAGTTGCGAATTGAAAATTGGCGCCACTGCGCCTTCGGCGCAGTGGCGCCAGTTTTCCTTGGGTGGGGGCTGCCAGCCCCCCGCAGCCCCCCTGGATCCGCCACTGTGCCGCAGCACATAGGTGCTTTGCGGGACAGTCTATAAAGACATTTGCAGCTTGAGCTGTCGTCCGCTAGGCTGTAGCTGTGGACCGGAAACAGCGCAGAGAGAGAGAGAGAGAGAGAGAGAGAGAGAGAGAGAGAGAGAGAGAGAGAGAGAGAGAGAGAGAGAGAGAGAGAGAGAAGAGAGAGAGAGAGGGGGAGAGAGAGAGAGAAAGAGAAGAGGAGGAAGATAGGACCAAGGTATATATTTCAAGATGCCATGACTTCGCATAGCATCAATATGCACTTATAGCTTATATAGGTCATATGGCACTGGATTTTAAAGGCACAAGTTTGAAAATACGCGTCCAGTTACACTCTACGCAGGCCTCGATGGCGCAGTAGGCAGCGCGTGAGTCTCATAATCTCAAGGTCGTGAGTTCGATCCTCACTCGGGGCACAGTTTTGTTTGCAGCATCGCCCAATAAAAGAAATTCATTCATTCATTCATTCATTCATTTATTATCTGCATTATGATCTCCATAACATATAATTTATGATCAAAAGTCAAAACAAAGCAACAGAACCACTCGAATAAACTTGAGTTCGCTGTTAAAAAACAGTCGGTAAGTAACAAAAATAAATATAACATAGCGTCAGCCGTCAACCACCTAGCTACACACACTTATTCATCAACATGCAAATGCGGCTATGGAATAAAAGCCACGCATTTACAGATGGTATAATCAAGCCTTAATGATGATGCAGCTCATGTGATTAGGCATTTGAGACAATTACCGGCATGATTTATGAATTATGACAACAATATCTAGCTACAGGGGCACCGAGCATCATTGTATGTACACTGTATGTACAGTCCACAGCAGCAGTTCAGTGCTGTTTCAGTCATGGGTATGTTCTGCTTCTGAAGTAATCGACTCCGCAACCCTGCTGCCGAGTGTCAAGAGTCGCATTATTACCAGGCAATAATTTTGTCGAATTAAAGAGGTGGCGAAGATAACGTGATGGAAACACTATCATCAAGGTCGTGGTTACTGAAGAGTATACTGTGCCGGAATACACGGGTGTCCTGCGGGACAGTCTATACTACAGAAACATCTGTGCTCTGCGGCTGTCGTCCGCTAGGCTAAAAAGAGGTGGAGAGGTGAGGGAGAAAGAGGAACATAAAAGAGAGGAAGAGAAAAAGAGAGAAATGAGAGAGAATAGAGAGAGAGAGAGATGAAGAGAAAGTGAGGGAGATAGAGAGAGAGAGAGAGGAGAGAGAGAGAGAGAGAGAGAGAGAGAGAGAGAGAGAGAGAGAGAGAGAGAGAGGGAGGGAGAGAGAGAGAGGATAAGTAATATTTATTTTGTTGCCACTGCAATGTAGACTTAGTTGAGTCCATGCAAGCCGAACTAAAAATATCAGCTCTTCTGGCAGCCGGACATAAAACTCCTTTCGCCACCGGTACCGCCTAACAACACAGTCTGTGGAGTGCTGAGTCCAGAGCTGAGTTCTGCTGAGTTCGGCATTCTGCGCTCGACACGTAACAGCGAGCGGTCAATAGAAGCAGAGCCGAAAATCGTCGGTGGTGAGGCAAAAAGCGGAAGAAGATCTCGGCTCAGAATGACTGGGAATTGATACGGAAGATGGAAGGGAGATAGGAAATTGAACCATATATGCAGGAGGAAATGGTAGATTAAAAATTGGGCTAGTCTACTGCCGGCTAAGGAAGCAATCTGCTCGCTTTTGTGCTTCCAGATAGACGACAACTTAACTTGATTTATTGTGCCAATCATACTCAGATTTGCATTTTTATTTGGCGATCCGATGGGTTTCATTTGAAGAATGGTTCGGCCGAGCGATTAGATCGCATTAGATTGACTTCAGATTGGGATCACATCAGATTGGGATCCCTTTCATATTCTTCATATACATAATGCTGATGACCTAACGCGAGTCATTTCAGATTCATAGTTTTAAACATATGGCAAAAATATAATAATAATGCGTGTTTTAGTTCTACCAAAAGCTAACCATCATCACGCTGCTTTTCTAAAAACGGGTTATTACATGAATATGATTTGGATTGAAGCCTAAAAAAACTGCAAAAAATCCTATGTCGCAAAATAACACACATATTTTTATGACGACGTGATTTAGACTTGAATAAAGAAGCTGCTAGTAACATTGCGTACAGCAGCAGCGATTGGATCACTGCTAACATACGCAGCACTTGAAGAGAATGTTTTATCTCCACTGGGGCTACCTTCATCCAGTGAGCGGTTAGGCCTTAGCCTAAGCGCTCAGTAGTCCAGCGCGTAACAAAGCTTGCCTTGCGTATCACTCAAAAGCGCTGTTGCTAAGACCAACACTTCCAGAAACTCCGGTCACTCAATCAACCGGACCAGCCCAGCTTATAAAGCCGTAGTGAGCTGACTTGCTTCATTCAGCGTCAATGGGGCAGGGCGGACAACAGTGGATAAATGAGCAATCGATTGAACAAACTCGCCAGTCCGGTGAAATAAGCCGCCGCAGTCCAGACGACGCTGGGCACCAGGGCTCAGCATTCAACGCCGAGTTTGCTCTTATTGAATTTGTAAATCACGCAATGCCGTACTTAAACATTATTCGTTTATTTGCATTTGGACTTGGCAGTAGTCTAGACGATAACAAAGGGAATCATTGTAAGTTGTAACGTTAGCGAACGGGGCCGCATTGCCACAAAGGGCCTCATCAACTTCCCTTACTTCATTGTCACCGCTGCTGAAGCTGCCTCTAATTTGGAAGCATTCAATTCTCTTCCAAACGAGTCTAATCTGCTTCATTTTGAGAGCGCGCTTTATCGTCCACGCGCTTCAACAACTTGGAGCTAAATGACACATTTATGCAGCTAACACAATAGTGACACAAATTACTGGAAATTGTGTCACTTACCAGTGGATAAACAAAACAAATGACAGTCATTAACAGCTCGCCCGTTAACGGAAGGATTCTGCTTTACGGGAGTTAAAACCAACAAAGAGGTATCTATCTCAATTATTAGGTTATCAAAAAGTATGACACATTTGGCGTTAGAGTTTGCGTGGCCGGCACCAAAGTATTCGAGTTGTGTTCGAAACGAGTAAGGGCATTGTCCTAAGGTCTCAAATACAAGGTTCAGTTAAATCTTCAATGATTTTTTTTTTCAGTTCATATGTTTTTAATAGTCACCTAATCGTGTTAACCAAACACCAACTTTACAATCCCATAATTCGGCGTTACCGTAGTTACTATGTATAAAACTAACTTTTACTGTTCAGACAGGATATATAACATTTTAACGTTAAAAAACTTATATCTGTCTTATAGAAAAAAGACAGCATATCATACCCGGATCGCATAATTTGCCTCTTCAATATTATGTCGTTGATCATACATTAGAGTGGCTGATATAGGCTCCTATTGCCCAGAAAGAATAAAAGTTTTTGCTACTTGCACCTCAATTCATGCTTACACACAGACTAAGCTGTTTTTTGTATGCCAGTAATCGACAACAAAACTGAATAACGGCACAACGTTTCAGTAGTTTTCGAGTGCATATTTGTCTTACAAGAGCCCCAGGACTCATTGACGTACGACGCCCACACAGGTCTGGTATTCTTACCGTTAACCCCACCATGGTCAGCGTTCGCGTTCCAAGTTCATTTTCGGGCTTCCAGACGGACGTTTGGTCATGAAGTCGGCTTTGAGAGACATTCCACGAGTCTAACAAGGCAACGGCCGGCCGTTGACCTTCAAAGACCAATGGGGACGTGCAGGACTTTTGCCGGACGGATCGATGCTAACTGAATTAGGCCCGTCGCCTGCTGGCGCGAAGGTTCGGCGCCAGTAATTATGATGAAATCACCGGTCATGAGCACGAGCGCGGTTCTCGTGAATTCCGGCACAAATCTGACAGATGGAGATTTGTCAATGCAGCTGGATTTAATGCGGACTAATGGCATCGGATCGCATTCCATTGAATCATAATTCATACCACTCATCTCCTGTCGCATCATCCCGTTCCGTGGCCGGCTTCATGTATAGGCTTCATGTATGTAATGCCTCACAATTAGACAAATTAAAAACTAAATTCTCAGCCGATATGTATTGCGCATCGGTCCACACCGGAGTGTGATAGCCAGAACTAACAGGCGACAGAAATGTGTGCCCGACATCCACCGCAACCCATGGTTAGATATTACGGCGTTCGTCGCAGTCCGGTGGGGAAGATCGATGATCCTGAGGTGCCAATCTGCTTAGTTCCGGCACGTACTGGTTCATAGGCAGCTCGACCGCAACACACTGGTATCTAGCACCACTGAGCAGAGCAACAATGCACCCCGTGACCCGAACTGGAGGGTAGAGCCCGTTGAGCCGACATCAGCGAAAGATCGATCAGCATCGTTTCCAGTATGCTTCAGAGGCATTCATTATTCGGTCTATAATGAAAGCTGTTAACGACTGAGAGCCGTCTCCATTGACGTTACATCTGAGCCGTAAAAGCTAAATGACTTCCAAAAAAACTCATCCGTCTTTCTTTTCAGGCTCGACTTTCGTGATCTGCGCCACACAGCGCATTTTATCTTTTTGTGCAAACACATTTCGTATGAAACGATGATGCCCTCCACACCAACACAGCCCACAAGGCACCTGCGTCGCCCACATAAAAACAACAAAGGCTCAGCCGTCTACTCAAGTTTGCATCTGTCTCCCATAACCCAGTTCCCGAGGCGCGTTTTCTCCCATCCAATCCATCAGAGCGGCTCCAGCGTTATGCATGTATAATGTCGGGTAGCGGGGGCGGCTGATGGGAGACCCTGACAGCTCTGAGCCGCCGCCGGACCTCGCTGAGTGGTGGAATGACCGACAGACTCCGCTGCAAATACCACGGATAACGCCGGCAGCGAGGCAGTGATTGCCGACACTGGGTGTAGATTTGGCATTTACAGAGCCTGCCAGAACCCACATCAAAAGCAGGCAGTGCAATTTTTTACAAGATTAGAACCTTGCATGCAAAGGATCTGTCACGAATTTAAAAATGACGAATGGGGAACAAGTGTGACATACAGGCACGTACCCAGGATTTCGCCCAGGAGGGGGCCACCTGCTTCCGAAGGAGCCCTTAGGTCACCCGGGGCCCCCAGGCCGCCCAGGCGACCAGGGGCCCCCAGGCAACCAGGGGCCCCCATGCGACCAGGCCCCCGCTACCAGGGGCCCTCTTGGCGACTAGGGGCCCCAGGCGATCAGGGGCCCCATGCGACCAGGGCCCCCTAGGCGACTAGGGACCCCAGGCAATCAGGGGCCCCATGCGACCAGGCCCCGGCTACCAGGGGCCCCCTAGGCGACCAGGGGCCCAGGAAACCGGGGGCCCTCGAATGACTGCAGGGGCCCATCGGGTCATCAGGGGCCCCTTGGGTAACCAGGGGCACATAAATGAAACTTTGATATCATTTTTTCTTCCTAGTAAAAGACGTTTTATCCAGTGTTTGAAAAAATATACCGGGGCCTGAGGGGCCCCCTGAGCGCCTTCGGCGCTCAGGAGGGGGCCATGGCCCCCGTACCCCCCCCCCCCCTTGGGTACGTCACTGGTGACATAAGTAACCAGGGTGTGTCTATTGGCTGGTTCTCTGTTACCTCTGTCATCTCTGAATGATTCGATGAAAAATAATATGCAACCAGTGCTTGATCAAGATCAATTTTTGATCCAGTGCTCATCCAAAATCAATTTTATGAGCTGAGATAAAAGCGTCAGAGAAGAGTTATCCTTATGCACCAGCAGTTTTTGATGACTCGCAATAAATGGAGACAGACAGCAAGTGACGACGCAGTCCATGCATCCACGCGGCCACGGACAAACACATTCTCATTAGGCTCAGTATTGTCAGAGTCAACATTGCTCAGACTGACCGTTCCCGTCTCTTCTGTGTCCGAGACTGGCACCGCGCGGTGAAGGGAAAGTGCTGCTCGTGATGTCAGAGTCCGAGAAGGCGTACAATGTTCCGGGAGAACACCTTATGCATATCTCGGAATAGAACGGCCTGATGGGAAGCAGGCATCACAAGCTAAATAGTGAATGGAGGAAATATGAGAATTGAGAAACAGGCGACCGTGGCTGTGACTGACATGCAAACGGCAGGGAAAATATGCCAGCATTGATAGACATAGGAAAATACGCCGACATAATTGCCGCTGTTCAGCTGCCTCAAGTCCTGGCGGACGTAATGATTTAGAGAACCACGTGCCTCTGGGCAATCGCTGGAGCTCATGTATGCATTATCCAGGCGCCGAGCCGACGGCACCGACATGATGGCCAGCGGTTCGACAGCCCGCAGCCGGAGGGACGACGAGCCACCGCCCGTGGCGCGCCGGTGCATGAATTATCTAACGTTTCACGCTCTCATGTCGTTCAGAGGTGTCCGTCTTTCCTCATTGATGTTCGTCCGTTTTCACCAGCGCCCCGCTTCCAGTGGTGCCCGTCCCGCTTCCAGTGGTGCCCGTCCCGCTCAGTGGTTAGTTACTTCTCAGTCGTGTCTATCCCTCCTGAGAAGTGCCCGTCCATACCCACCGAGGTCTGTCCCTCTTCATCCTCGTTAGATTAGAACCTGTCCTTCCTTAGCTGTATAAATGATCTATCCCTCCTCTAGTATATGCCCCTCCTCTAGTATCTGTCCCTCCTCTGCTATGTCTGTCCCTCCTCACTAGTGCCTGTCCCTCCTCAGTAGTTCCGTCTTCGTTCCTCCTGAGACGAGACAAAGTTTTGGACCCGAATTTCGTTATTTTGCTGGACCAATGAAATCAGAAACACCACAATGACATATATTTTCTGATACTCAGGTTACTAATAACAGGAGCTGTTAGCTGGCTTTTCGAACAACCAGCTCGCTCCACTCGCCAGTGAAACAGGTCAAGTGGAACAATCATTCCAAACAGCTCGCTCGCCGCGAACGGCATCCCAAGTGGCGCCGGCGGTCGTATCCGAAATGTCCTCGGGCCATTGAGCCCGAGATGATATGGACTCCCCGACCGCCGGGGCAGCGGTCGTCCACAGCGTCGCCGAGAAAATAGAATAGTCGACACAAACTGAGGTGTGCCGAAAGAAGACTGGGCTTCTGTTTCCAGGAACTGGTAACACGATGACATGGCAACACGTTTTCATTTTGCATTTCTGGTAATACGTCCAGAAATGCAGTAGGTAGCTGTTTTATCTGTTGTGGTATACTTTTCCGCAACAGCCCGGTAGCACAGAGCACCTGACATGCTTTGGTGTTGCTGCGATGACTTCATTGTGCTGGGCCGTTGTGATACTCGTATACAGACAGTGAAACAAAGATTCTAGCACAGTTCAGCATAGTGCATGCTGAGCACTATGCTGCAGCCCTCAGCCCTCTTTCAGCCCGTGAACTTTGTCCCCGATAACACTAAACAAATTTTAACGTATGTAGTATGTACAAAGTACCAGAATTCCTCAAATCAATTTTGACAGTCATAAATGATTAAGTCAATCAATCAATCAATTGAATAGTTATTACATGAGAGAGTAGGCGTCGCCTTTACAAATTCAACATTTATTAATTATTCATCAATAACGTGGTTTGACATGAAAAATGTAACGAAATGCTATTTAATGCAATAAAAAAGCGCATAAGCAAAAAGATGTGCTTGGCTGAGTAGCAATGCGGAAATAACGAACTCAACTTCAGATACCCGGCTTTATACGAATCCGATTTCATCCGGAGTGGACCTGGGACATCACAGGCTGGCGTAGTGGGTCTAACGGTGCAAAAACCGCGCAGAACTGGGTCGATCGATGCTTCATAACGCAGGGTGGACGACGAAAATGGAATGGAGATGTTACAACTTTTTACTGCGGATGCATCTAGTGGGAGTCTGAAGGAAAACGGGGTGGAGTTGAAAGCGAACTGGCCACTTTTCAAGGCACTTTAAGTGACAAGTAGTTTTAGCCGCTGGCTTCCCTCCGTCCGCTGAAATTGAAAGTGATGCAGCTAAAGATTGTTTTGATAAAGCCGACACGGTACACGTAATTAAAATAAGGATAAAATACTGTTATGCTAGATGCTTTTCCTTGAGGTAAAAATCCACATACAACAGTTGAATAATAATAACAAAACTAAACGGGATTAGTAAATAATGCAACTGTAAAGATACTCAGTAAACGTGAGAGGGGCAAACGACAAACCAATGAATTACTGTAAGAAGCTGCAGCGACAGCGGCATTTCAGCCGAACAAGGCTGCTGTGCCATGCGATGGGAGTGAGGACCGATTCGCCTGGCACGGAAAACGATTGCCCGGGGCGTCCAAGTGGCGACGGATTGGGGCGTTAGGGCAGACGGCGGGGCTGAATGGCGGTATAAAGTCGCCGAATATCTGGAGCCGAACGAGGAAATGAAAACCTAGACAGGGCCTGAATCACTCGGCCAGCCCATTAGGAGCGAATTATTCCAGCGCCGACACGGTCGGGTGTCGGCCGGAAAAGGAACTGAAAGACGCCAAATTCAGCCCGTTTTCATGTCATGAGATATATATGAATATGTATACTTGACAATATGAAAATGATATTAAGTGTCTTTTTCTGAGAGCCCCGCTTCTCCTCAGTCCGTAAAGATTCTCCGACGGCCACCTACTCCCGGCAGCAAATAGCGTTGCGGAAGATATCGACTATCGCCGGCTCGGTCCGACAGCCCAGCAGACGCGGTGATACATCGCCAGTGTCCACTACCGTTTACAGTAATTAGAGGTGTCTGGGACATACACCGAGGAGATTATGCACCTTGAGGGCCGAGGGGTATCGGTAATCGATCGCGGTAGTGGGGAAAATTTTGCCTAAGCGGCGGCGTATTATGAAAGGCGTTAAAGCAGCTTATCGACTAAACCAGCCACTAATCATTGCTCGAAACACATTGTCATATGCAAGAAAACAGTCATGACTGCTTTTGTAACACATGACAGTCTTACGCTGACTCTCATCTACATAAGCATATTAATATTGTATATTCCCTTTTGAGCAGAAAATTCGGCTTCATTTCTTCACATCTATCGTGATGGTGTTTCCACAATGCTTTGCACTAGCCCCGAAAGCAAAGGAGCACCACCTCACCACCACCACAATGCACAGTGGGGATTTTTCCGATCTAGCGCCTATTAATTCAAAAAATATTTTTTGGATTTTTGTTTATTTTTTGTGTCAGTAGGGCTAAGAAATGTCTGAATTTTTCATATACGGCATTGTTTTATCTGTATGTCCACAGCAAAACTAGGAAAAATGCGCCCAAAGTTCACACTCATGCGTGATTACTCAATGGGCTCAGCAAGGCCCGAAAGTATAGCTCAATTTCATTGTCCTGTCCTGTTGGTTTTAATCTTGCGAGGTCTTAAAGTTGCATATCGTCTGAAAGGCACCTTTATTAGGAATGGAATGGCAAACAGAAAGTATGCCACAACCTTACTAAGGTCACAAAAATGCCCTTTACAAAAAAACCTTACAGACACCATATTGAAGGAATGGTATTCTAAATAAATGTAGGAAATCAACAATGTTCTCCACACTTTTCCACTCCGAAATATATCCTATCAAATTCGCCACTTTCTTCTGCACAAGACAAGGCCTAGTTTGGCTGCCGAAACTTGCCTGAACACGGAATATTCACACTAGAGTATCTTAACACCCCACTCGAGGAGCGCTAGGGCAAACAGCACGATATAGGTATGTTCCGGACATAGGCGAATAATTTTACTTCGTGATTTATGTGATGCATATTTTCTGAGACACATTCATTAGGAATAGGATGACAAGCGTAAATTATACATACCGTAACCTTATTAACCATCGCACTTGTGGGGAGGGGGAGGGGGAAGGGGTCGGATAAAACCCCATGGTTTTCCGCAAATCACTCGCGCAAAAAGCGGCCGATCGCGCCGAGACTTTCGGTACCCTCGAGATCATCAATTTTACATCTAACCCAAAAATTTCATGACTCTGACTCAACTGACCTTTGACCTGTGGCATATTTCTCGAGACCATGTTTGGCCGGAATCGCGATTCGGCGTATGCCAGCTCACATTATCCGCGGTTTCCAGTCTTTTTGTGGTTTTAAACGTTCAAATATGTGAAATGATGTTGGTGCCATGCATAATGGTGGGTGTCAAGGTCACGTGAAGGTCAAGTCAAGGTCATTGACCTTTTGATGACCTTGGTTCACTTTTTCGAGTTTTACTTGTTTCTAGGGTAGTTTTTGGTGCTGATTTCGATTTTATCAGCCATTTGAATATTTACTAAGTAGTTCTAGTGCCTTCGTTCCATGTTGTGAAGCTATCAGTAGTAGGTGACACTTCTATGGAATATGGATGGCCGGCAGGACGCCTACTAATTGATCTAACCTGACCTGACCCGACCTGGCCTAAATGCATAAAGACATCGTCTGTGATCAAAACTAACATGAAAATCGTGATCAGCACCTCAAAATACCCCGTAACACCCTAACTTTGCGAAGTTTCAAGAGGTCTCGATTTCCCAACTTTAGTTGGGTCATTAAACTGACTTGGAAAGTCAGCTTATGACCTTGGACTTTGAAATTGGATATATTCGGCCTAATTTCGTCATAGGCAGCACGCTTGACTTTTCCGCGAAGCTCTAGCTTGATCAGGGGCCAAACGGCTGAGCGGGGGGTCCAATTGAACCCCCTATACTATGTTGATTATGCACATTTACAGGTAAAATTCTCACCAGGACACACCAGCCAACATCTGTGCACAATCTGGCTACAATTCTACCTATGGTTTGCCCTCTACGAATAAATACGTGCTAGATCGGAAAAATCCCCACTGTGCAATGGAGGGACCATGTCTGACGTCCTACTCCCATCAGCGCTCGACAGCACCGCCGCAGCAGTGCCGTGTCGTGGCACTGCAGCCCTCCTATATATGACTCATTACTTCCCGTGGCGGCGGGCGGTGGTTTCGGCGTCACTTCACCGCTGTGCGTGTGTGCGTGAGGCGTGCCGGTCAACGGTCCGGCATGCGGCCGAAACAGCCCTCCCTACCTCGCCTTAGAGAGGAGAGGAGGAGGGGAATACAGAGGGAGGGAAAACATACCGTGATAGCGAAAACCCAAATACGGATGCAGGGGAATCGCAACGGAATGAAAAAGTGCGCTGCAAAGAAGCTTATGGGTGATGTCTTGCAATTTATTTAAAAACAACAACAACAACAACAACAACAACAACAACAACGGTGGGAATATCAGATAAATGAAGCAATGCTGAGTGCAAAAAGTTAGAGAGAGCTCTGTACAAATTCGTCATGAAACACTTGCACAAACAAGAGCATAACATTAACCAAAAGGTGTGAAATTAAGTTAAACCTCAAACGCAACATTTAACCCATTCCGTAGGAGCAGGTAGTTTGGCTGAATGATAAGTAAGTGCCACATTATCAGGCAAATTTGGCGAACGCTAATGGAGCTCGGAACCCGCTTTTTATGGCGTGTGAACAGCGTGATAAGGTGACGTCACACAACGCCCACGCCGGTGACGCAATAACTAGTGGGTGGTTATCGCACCAAAGCACCATGAAGATTTTCGCGACCTTGCTCGAAGTGAACTTTTTTGTTTGCAAAATGGCTGACACCCGGCGAAATGCAAAAAAAAAGATGTAGCTGTAGAAAATCGTATATAATTTGCTGACACGACAGCAGTTTGATTTCCCAGAGTGTGCAGCATACCACTACCCAACACCATCTTAAAATTAGCACTCGTTTGCTCATTTCAGGCACCGAATTCTCGAATCGTGAGCCATATACAAGCCCTTACATTATATAACGACGAGATCCTGTTTCGTATTTCACGGTCGCCGGCCGTGAAACCGAGCCGGGAGGCGGCACGGTCGAATGGGTCCCACGTCGGAGCCAGTTACCACCTGATCCCCGGCCGCCGAGGGTGGCCAGACGGCGGCAGACCGCCTCTGAAAGGTCAGGTGGCGCCGCGCCGCGTGACCCGTCTGTGACCACTAAACCGGACCACGTCCTGACGCAATCATGGAAGAGATAAAAATCGACTTTTAGATTCGTTACTTCGTGAAAAACAACAAGACAAAAAAACTTCGGAATGAGGGAATAATGAGTCCATGAATTCATGCGTGACACAATCGACGCGAATAAAACTGAAGGTCAACTAACTATCTGGAGTGCAATGCGTCATTCTTTTCATATTGCTGACTCGTGGCAAGCCATTACGAGTCGGGGTCAAATTTCACGACAGCGCGACTGGGCCCACTTCCAGAGCATTTATTTCGCCGTCGGAAGCGTGCTGTCAGGGAGTGATCGAGCGTTCCACGTATCGCACGATAATGATGACTTACGACGTGCTTGGAAACCAGAGCGGCGCCCCCACACTCTCAGGTCGAAGAGTGCTTTTGTCGGTTTATTAAAAGATCACGGCAAAAGGCAGACTAGCTGCTCAATATCGCAGGGATTTGTTGAAAATTATGCCATGGATTGCGCACGACAGTAAACCGAAGCCGATGCAGTATGATATTCATATGATAATACAGATAAAAATAGTTAAAAACAAACATTACGATTTACACGATGAGTTTTCCGCTTCAGTTGACCACAAGGCCTTCTTTTAAACAAATCAACACAGCGAACGGATAGAAAATTTCAGGGATTTCCGGTTTTATTTCGGAAACGTCCTGCAAAGCGTTTGAGTGCCGTCGCCACCGTCACGGTCACGACTGTTTTACGACCACCCGACAAACTGCTGCGCAAATCCACCCCATTTCTGCATGGGATGCTATTTGTATGGAAAATACGAGCCAGAGCGTATATAGCGAGCGAGGATTGTCGGGTTCACCGCTCAACTGAGTTAATAGTGGTTGGCTAGACAACAATAAAGTACGGTGTTTACAAAAATTAGATTGAGACGCTTCGGCCTCCCTTTATGTAATAGATTTTTCGACAGCCTCTGTTCAAATAGTTATACGATCTCAGTGGATCTTTCGAAAAATGAAAATGTGGGTCAGCTATTCGATATTCTCCAATCTAAGGTTGGATGGAAACCAAATCATTGTCAGTTATTCATGCACATCTCTCATGAGTAACAACAAATATCCAAGAAAATGTAGGTATCGTCATGTTCGTTTCTATAACCTGGTCTTGTGCCTCTGTGGATGAAACAGGAATATATTAATAATAATAATTGCTGTTTCTTTGATTTTTTTTTAACATAAATGATTTCATTTTTTCGTTCGGACTCGGGGAAGAAAATCAGTGGCCAGTATCGCTGCATTTATTTCACACATTTCATTTGAAGCTCACCGGACCCGTGCTTTTGTTCACTGACGTACCCCACGTCACCACTGATCGTCGGACGTCCGGAAAACGGTCGAACGCACCCGACACCCCCCGCCCCCTCCCTGTCGAACACACCCTCCGGAAACGTCCGACACCGCAGAGCAGGGCAAAGTTTTCCGACTTGTGATACGAGCCCGGCCCAATCTCTGCTCGCCGCGGTCACGGTTGAGCGAGCCCGATGGATAGCGGGGCCGATCGCCGCGCCGGCCCAGAGCACTCCGTTTGGGAAACAAATAGTGGCCCCAGTCGCCGAGGTTAGAGATTTAGCTCGGACGAAACGCGACAGGCGAAAAGGGATGTCATTAGAAAAAATATGGCGAATAGGTTGTGCGTGACAGAGAAGTCAGTCACGACCAGAACATTTTATGAGTCGGTGTTCCTTGCTACATTTTTTTTTTTGCTTGTAACAAAATATCCCTTATTTCCATGTCACAAAATGACACTTTGAACACTTTGAATAAGCAAACGTTAGTTTCATGTGATACCAAGCCACCACGATAATGCTATGATTGAACACTTTTCCAATCCTAGCCGAAGTTTTCACACTCGAGACTTTTGATCAAACAAAAGTGACGGTTTACACATTACCGACAATAGCTGACACTCAGCTATCAAACGATGTCTGACCCCGATCACCTGAGCACCATGTCGTTAAATAGAGCCGGACACCACATCCCAGGCAAGTTTTATCTCCTGGAGGGAGATCGATCTCATTTACCGGCTCGCGGACAAAGCATTCGAGCCGTCTAACGCGCCCCTGGGGAGGGCGAACGGGACAGGTGACTCAGTCGCCGGCGCGCCGCTGCGGAATGAAAATACTTCAGAAGCACCGTCCAGGAACAAGGCCGACGTCTGGGCCGGGAGCTGGTCCGCTCCAGTTAATTTTATTTATTCAGCGAGATCGTCAACGGGCGATCTCGCTTTTGATTTCGCCCCCTTATGTTCAGGCGAAATCAAAATGACAATGTCAGACCCTTATGACCTATATGTTGGCATCGTTGCAAAGAATATTTATTTTCCATCGACGAAATGTCTCCAATTTATTAAGGCAATAAAGGCTTAAAGGCAATAAGTGCAATTTATAAAGGCTTACGATTGCAGGACTGATCGGGACAGCGTTTGTTTTATGACACATCTAAGGCGTTTCCATCGTTCTATGTAGCATATGCCTCTATCAGAAGTTATTAGCGAAAAACTGTTAGATACTTTTCGTGACCTGAGACGACCTCAGGGACGTAACGATGGGCCACTGGTGCCATTTTCCGATTCAGTGTGTCATGCTTCCTTGAAATCCGGCGTTTGAAAGTGCTTAGAATGACGTTCGTCCAAACAACGCGCCTTTCAATTTTCTCTTAGTCGCTTATAATGGATAGGTCGCATAATTGACCACACCTTAGGTCACCGATATAAAAATTCCGAAATACATTTTGTACATGTTGTTGCTCTTATCAATTGCTGAAAAACGATCGGTACTCATTGTAACTATGGTAGGCATTTAAACTTTTTAGGTGAGGTCACTTGACGTGACCTGGTGACCTGACCTTCAGTGACCTTGGTCTGAAATTTTTTTCAGCATGTGTAGAAAAGATGTGGATATTCGCGAAAAACCGCAAGGGGTGTTCAACCCCCCCCCCCCCCCAGCAGGGCGCGGGTCAAGGAGCGTAAGACAGGTAGCACTAACCAAAACTGGGGGGGGGGATAAACCCCTCCCTCCATGGACTATACATAGGGGTCGGGATTCCTCCAACCCTCGTCCTCCTGTGGCGCCTCCTTTGCGTACCTTCCGGACTCTACCGGGTCCGGATTTTTCACAAGCTGCTCAATTTCATTTACGTTCAGCATTAACATTCTTTTGTTAACATTCTTTTGAAGGTTTATTTCTCTTTACATGGCTCCATTACAAATGACTGTTGCAAAAAGTTACTTAAAATATTCACTTTTTAAGGGGACGTCCCTCAAATTCCTCGACTTGAGGGGACGCGTCCCCCTGTCCCTCGCTTCCGACAACCATTTCTACAGCCTCTGTGCGTTTAGAGCGTATTTGTTGGTCTAATTTTCATTGTGGTGGCGTTCAAACTGTAGCAGCCTTTCCAGGCCCACCACGAGACGGTTGTATAGCTTGTTGATCCGGGAATGTACCTTCCGTTCAGGTTGGAGTCGCAGCAGGCATAATACCACCAGGCTCCTTGGTCCACGCCCGAGCAGTTACGAGCGTCATCGATGTCATTATCTCTGTCATAAGTTGAGAACATCATACCGTTGTGAGGGCCGAGACTGCCCCCAGCGTCTCCAGCATAGTCGGTAAAGTCGATTCGGTATGTGAGGGGGGCTTAGGCCGGTCCTTGGGCCCTTCGTTACCTCCCCTCCGGATCTCTACTCTACTCTACAGGACCAGTGGTCGGCCGGGACGTCTCCCAGCCTTTTACCCGTCTGCCACCCGGGCCACTGTCCTCTACACTAATTGAACTAAACTATGCATCGTGGTTCAGGTGAATAACTCCGCCATTTTGGGGCACACGCGGTTGGTAGCGAACCCTCGTGGGTTTGGAGCTAAGCTCCTGAGCCATGATGACTAACTAAGGTACCGAATGAATCTGACTCCGCTCAAACTCCGTTCTCCTTCGACTCATCTCATTACCAAAAGACGCTATCGATTCATCCCCCCATTTATTCACATTTATCAAATTGCCGAAATCAAGATAAAAGACTGCCGAGTGAAATATTCGTAAACCATGACTCTTTACCCTAACGCTACCCTACGCCACGCGAATCAACCTAACCCTCCTCCCGGATGCTCCTAACCTAGCTAAGGGATGTCCGTGAGCCCGCGACAATCCCTGCGGGGTCGGAACCTACCTCGAGCCAGATGCCAGCAGCGTGAAGAGCGGTCGGGTGCCCAGTGTTGCCACCACCTCGGGTTGCAGACACTAAGCCCCCATTTGCTGTCACGCTGCGCTTACATACCAGCTCAAGGCGGATACGCCCCCGTCAGCCGGTTGAGGCTAGACCAATCGGTTGACGGCGGCGCACGGTTCCGGCCTCGCTGGCCTCCTAAGCGCCACCCTTACCCGCACAAAAACAACGCGCAGCACACGCTAGCGCCGGGCCGCCGGCTCACAGCCGGTCTGCACTGCGCCGTCTGTGCCGACCCGGTGGCCGCTGACGCGACACAATTCCGATACAAATCACAGCTCTACATAAACAATTCCGATACAAATCATAGCCCTACAGGTAGTTGTCGGCCTCGGACGCGATGGTGAACTTCTGGTAGGTGGCGTACCTCGTCTGTTCGTCCCAATCCCAGAGGTCGACCCGCAGCTCGTAAACGCGGTCCAGTTGGGAGGTCAACTGCCAGAGGTAGTGAAGCCCCCACCAGAACTCGCCAACGAAAATTCCCAGACCCCAGTTGTAGGTCTCCCAGTCCTGGAAGAAGTCTTGCCTGGGTGAAATATCGGCTCTTTTTTGGATGACAGTCCATCCCTCGCCATCGTCCATGTCACAAAAGGCCGGGGTCAGAGTCAAGCGATCAGGTTTGATTAGATAAGCCCCGCTGGGAGATCCTAAGGGCAGGTCACTGCAGTCGCGCACAATCGTATCGTCCTGCGGCGCACCGTTGCTGTCAGAGGTCAGCCCGGGGGTCGGCTCAGCGGCAGAACCAGCGGCGTATGTCAGCAGCCACAGGACGCAGATCACCTCTCGGAGACGCGGCGGCAACTTCATGGTGATGCAGAAGGAAGTTTTCGGTGGTCTGAGAGGTGAGTCGTCTCTTCTGGAGGTGTGCCCGGTGCGGCCCGTTTTATACCGCCTCACAGATGGGCTGGTTCACATCTACTCACGTCATACCGTGCACGACAGTAACTGTCGCAGCATTATCTACCCGCCATGAGATGCGCAAAAATGCAGCACCGTGAAATTCAACAGATGTGAAGCCTTATCAGTGACGACCGCACCAAAATTCGTGAAAGTAGAGCGAAATCACGTTGTAGCGGGAGTGGCCTGAGAAATTGTAAGACGCAATATTTCAAGTACGAATACCTAATACCAAATGTACAATGGTAAATAATTGTGCGCGTAATATCTCGTACTGATCCCTTCAGTGACGCCGTGGGTAGGTATGGTGTAGTGACAAGTTAGTAGTTAAGTTACACAAAAAAATACGAACCCCTGTGTCTCTCTGTTTCTCTCTCTCTCTCTCTCTCTCTCTCTCTCTCTCTCTCTCTCTCTCTCTCTCTCTCTCTCTCTCTCTCTCTCTCTCTCTCTCTCTCTCTCTCTCTCTCTCTCTCACTCTCTCACTCTCTCACTCTCTCACTCTCTCACTCTCTCACTCTCACTCTCACTCTCACTCTCTCACTCTCTCTCTCTCTCTCTCTCTCTCTCTCTCTCTCTCTCTCTCTCTCTCTCTCTCTCTCTCTCTCTCTCTCTCTCTCTCTCTCTCTCTCTCTCTCTCTCTCTCTCTCTCTCTCTCTCTCTCTCTCTCTCTCTCTCTCTCTCTCTCTCTCTCTCTCTCTCTGTCTACCTAGCTGTCTGTCTGTCTGTCTGTCTGTCTGTTTGTCTCTCTCTCTGTCTCTGTCTCTCTCTCTCGCTCACCCACCCACATAAGCGTAACTTTATATCTCTTTGTGGGTGCTCAAGCACCCCCAATCCTGAGCTCAGCACCCCCTGCCTTCTTAAAGCACCCCCAGCCTCCTCAAAACATTCCCAGCTGACTCAAGGCCCTCAATAATCAGTATTTTCTTCTCCTAGTACTGTAATGAGCCCAGTGAATCATGCAAATACTCTGCTTACTCAATTCAGTGACTAAGAGAATATACCTACAGTCCTACATTGAATAAATCACCACAAATTAAGATGCATGATATTTGTGTTAACATTACATCTGATATTATCAGGGGCCCGGGAACGATTTTCAAGTTGAGGGGGGGGGGGGGGCGAGCCTAAAATACCTGACATGATGCATATGAAACAGTGGCATAGCTAGGGGTCTAAGGGGACACGTACCCCCTCCCCCCATCGAGTTCAAAGGGACCCTCGGGTCCGAGTGGCCCTGCGGCGCCATTTGACCGCTGAGGGTTAACGATGGCCATATTTCTACTCAGAATGGCCCCGTGGGGCTCGTTAGAGCACCTCATGGGCCCTAAATAGCCACACCAAGGTCTCCATAAGGGCCCCACGCCGACTTCTGAGGGCCTCTTGCGGCTTTTAAGGACACCTCGGTGGTCTCCAAAGGCCCGTTAAGCCTGAAACAGACTCTTTCCGCAGTCAGGAAATCGCATGCGAGAGCCTACTCAAATACATGGAAGCACGCTCGCATCAATCGCACGCACCCCCCGCCAGCGATTGATGCGAGAGGAATTACAATGTATTTGAATAGGCTCTCGCATGCGATTTCCTGAACGCGGAAAGAGTCTGCTTCAGCCTTTACTGGCCTCTGAGAGGTCTTACCGGCCTATGAGGGGACAGTTCTAGGGGCATTTCCCACCTGTGATGGTCCCACACTTATTTTTCTGAGGGCCCCATAACGGCAACTATGGGGCCCTCGTCGGTGCCTATGAGGGCCCACACCGGTGTCTCTGAGGGTTTCACACCCCCAACTCTGAGTGCCTATACCAGTGCCCATTAAAGCCCTATATCGGCGGCTCTGAGGGCCCAACAGTCAACACCTGCGCATCTAAAGGCCACCCACTGATGACTTGAGGGCCCCACAACGGTGACCCTGAGGGCCCCACCGGCGTCTGACAGTACCATGCCGGTCTCTTAGGACCCCGCAGGACTTCTTCTGCCGGCCTAATAAGGACCCCTTGCCGGTCACTGAGAGTCTGAGACCCCCTGCCGGCTTGTAGAGAGTTCGCGTCAGCAGCTCTAAAGGTCCCACACCCGTCTGTAACGGCTCTACACCAGCGTCTATGAGGGCCCGGAGCAACGCCTGTAAGGACCCTCATCGGCGCCTCTGAGAGAATCACACTAGCACCTCTGATCGCCCACACCGGCACCTGCATGGCGGCCCCACACCGGTGCCTCTCTTGCCGGCGGCTCTGAGGGCCCTACGCCGGTGATTCTGAGGGTGCCACCGATAACTGAAGGCACCGCACAAGCCCTTAGTGTAGCTGAGATTTAATCCCATACCGGCCCTCCGAGGGCGCCACGTCAGTGCACTCATTGCCCCACATCCCTCCCTCACACCCGGAGCGGGTAAACTGTGATATACCTATAGCAACGATTTTACCACCGTTGTACGTTATGTATTTCTCAAAGTTGACTCAAAATGGTCCAGTACAAAATCTGGCCTGCCAAACTTATGGCCAAGGTCAGACCCAAACACGTTTTGGGCAATCAGTCTCAATCCATGACTCTATTCTTCGGCTACTTACGGTGCAAGGCCGATACTGTAGAAACTTGCAATTTGTACCCTTGACCTGACCTTGACCTTGACCTCAAACTTTAAATTAAGTTCATGTTTTTAGTTATTCGTGATGAGATCTTTCGATTGGCGTTTGAATTTTCCAAATCGGACCATTAGTTCGGGAGATAACAGGGGGGTAAAATTTATCCCCCAGCCCCGCGCGTTCGGCTGGAGACCCCAGCCCCGCGCGGGTTAATGGATTGGGTGAGCCAAAATTGTTTTACAGTGGCGCTATTAAAACAAGCTCTCGAACCGATTTAACATCATTTCTTGCATGATGCCTGATGGTTACAGTAAAAAAGAACAGCTAAAAAAACTACAAAAACTATGGCATGCCTTTCTGAACGCTATTGAGCACCCCCAATGATTTTTGGAAAACTACACCCATGCCCACCCACCTAGTCGAATGGGGATAAGAAAAGAGACGGAGGCCATGGTCAGGTGACAGGTCAGATGCTGAACGACATACTTAATGGCTGAAAATATCCGCCATGTAGCTTCCAGGCACTGCCAGGTACTACCAACCAGCTGCCAGCTGGCAATGTCACACGCGGTGACATTTCATTCCTATCAAACCAATGCTTGAGCAATACGGTGTGCCGTGCTTCTGACAGAGGGTTATGATGAAACGTCCGCCACTCTCATCTGCAATATAGAACATGATTCTACCTCTCTTATACGGCCTCGTATAGAACGACCGGCCATGTCGCAGCCAGCATTAACGATAAATGATTGGATATCGCGCGACATGCATCCAGGGGCGTCGACGCGTAAGGAAAACTGGTCCGACTTTTTCTCGGGGGGCCCCCACCGGTGGGGGCCCCCAGGGGCCCCCGTGGCCGCAGCAGGGCCCCCGAGAGCCCCAACAGGGGCCCCCCCGCGGCCGCAGAAGGGGACCCCGCGGGCCGCAGCAGGGCCCCGCGGTGTCTAGCAGGGCCCCAGAGGCGCAGCAGGGCCCTGCGGTCTCTAGCAGGGCCCCCGTGGTCTGCAGCAGGGGCCCCCGCGAGCCACAGCAGGGCACCGCCTAGTCGAAAAAGTGGTCCGACTAGTCGGAGAAGTCGGACCGGTGTCGACGCCCCTGCATGCATCATGCATAGCTTGATCATTTGCATACATTTGCACAAATCGTTTACGATGTGCAGTCTAGAAAAAGATAAAACGATAATCTTATCGGACCTATCCGATTATGTTTGAATGCTACTGCATGGCTAGGCTGGCGCCATTCGCCCACCGCCGCGAACTCAGAAGTTGACTACAGTCCACACTCCATCTCAATACTTTGACGGACGCGGGACGACATGTGACCGGCTCGGTCGTACCGGTGTGGTTATAGGTGAGTCCGAGAAATTTGGACTGGCTGCCTAGTGGCCAGTGGCCATCGAAGTCCAAAGTCGGTACTGACCGACTGTAACAGGGCAATAGAAATTAGAATTACATGCTGTCTGGACTTCCAAAATAGCTCTCGATAGCAGTGGAATGGAATTGAAAAAGGCGAGAGGCGAGGACCTGCAGCCGATGAATTGAAATTCATGAGAGGCTGAAGGCACAATTTATACCCATCCACGCTGAAATTCTAAACCGGGCACGCTGGGGAGAAAATCTATGGCTGACGATCGAGTTAATTCGTAATGTAGTGTCATTTCATTTTACCCATCAGCTTGGGATTGTCCATCGAACACCTTCTTTCATTGTTTCTGCGTTCTCGTTCCGCCGTCTAATCGACCTTAGGAGCAGGCCGTTTGGGATCGCGAGGCTGGCGACGAAACGGAAAGACGAGTGGAGTACGGCGTCTGTCTCACTTTCATTCTGTTTTCAGTTTTTCCCTTTTCTTAACGTTTCGCATTTTTCTTCTGTATTCCTGCCCTTTTCCTGCTCTCTTCTTGTTCAGGTTCCTTTGAGGTGCACGGTTGTGACCCGCCACCCCTCGGTCTCCCGTGCCTTTTTTCTCTGTCTTCTCTCTCCCCTCTCCGCATAAGAGATCAAGTAACTGGCCAGTGACGTCACGACATACCGCCCTCTCGGATAATACCGGTGGATCACGGTCAGATCACGGTCTGACCGCGGTCGCCACAGGTCGGGGTCGGTCAGCCGCCCCTAGAGAAATCTGCTCTCCGACCAGCGTATATTGGCACTGACCGAGACCAGGCCGTATGGGACTGGGCGAAACGACCGGGCTGCGCCGGCGAACCAGACAGGGGAAATGGGCAGGCCGCAGAAAGGTGGGATGGTGGGAGTAGGAGGGTGGATTGAGCGGCCATGGACTGGGGATGGGATGGGATTGAGCGGAGAGGGACTGAGGATGATCGGGGTGAGCAGGGTCGGGGACAGGACGAATATTAGTGGAGGTGAGTTTAGACTTCAGAAGCCGAGACGAAAAGTGAAAAGATGAAATAAAATATGAAAACAAAAAGAGGCTGAAAAAAGATCATAACTGATTGCCTGTCATAAAGGAAATGTCAAGTAGCCGTATGCTTGCAATAGTAACTGCCTGGTTGCTTCAGTGGTTCAGCGACGATCGCAGTGGGTTGGGCGAGGAACAAGCCCAGCACAACTAGAGACTGAAAATGACCCCGAAAACCGAAAAGTGGCCCAAATCATGTGCTCCAGTTAAACACAGCTCAGCAACAAACACGCGAAAAGCAAACGGCTTCCCTACATACCACACCGACCCATTACATACTTTTTAATCCCTTCCAGTTTGTTCAGCCAATAACAGCGGCGGCAGTAGATGGCTAAACTGTCGACTGCCCAAGAGAGCCTCTTTTGAGCAGCTACCGCCACCTACCACCAGCAGAGCTAGGTGGCGTTCACATTCAGATACCCGTCAACCCCAATCAAACACCGGCTATGTTCTGCGTGGGAGATATATTGGATCCTTTTTATAAACGTTCTGACAGCAACTTAGTGCCCGCTGCTCGGACATTGGGCCAGGCCCAAAACGTTCAACAGATTAGAGTCACGTTTTCCACCACCACACCGGGTCGTTGGGTGTCGGGGGCGGCCGGTATAGACCGCGCCCGCCCGGGACACCACCAGACGCATGCGCACCACGCTCCATCCTGCTCAAATTTCTCGCTTTGTACTTGGTCCGAACATGTAAAATCCGCCGGCCACCTGGCCGCCGGCCTGACGCCGCCAATCGCCGAAGCCATTCACAGACATTCCCGATCAGGTATTCCCAGTCTACAATTCCGTGCGGTTGCCACCGCAGCCTCCCAGAGAGATTGTATGTACACAGTAGTTCGCGCGCGGCCTAAGGACTTTCCAAGCAAAATTGACTTCAGGACACTCGCCACACAGACCATATTTACGCAGAAAGGCATGGTGGCGCCCGACCGCCGCTTGCAGCGCCCTCCAGCGGGGCGACTGGTGACCAGTCGCGGGAGGCAGAGTGACCGCCACCACACGACGGCTGCGGACGGTCGGGTGCCGCCGCCACTATTCTAGCTAGGCACACGCACACAGGCACACGCGCACACCAACTAACGCACGCAGACAGGAAGGTGAACGGCCGGCCGGTGGTCGGCGCGTCTACCCCGCTGGGTAGCTGAGCTCGCCAACCGCCGACCCGCCGCAGCGCGCCTGGCGAGAGACGCCGCAGTCGCCGGTGGATAGAAATAGGGGGAGAGAACAAGATAGAGTGTGGAGCTACGACCGCTAAGCGCGGCGGCGCTTACCTAGAACACCGAGGGGACAGTCACGACTACCGAAGACGCCGCGCGCGCGTCAGCGGCCGCGCAACCGTGAGCGCCGCGCCCCACAGACCTACAACCGGGGTTATATTATACGCCACCGCATACCAAAAATAAGAGACGAGTCACCTCTACCGCCCTGAGGCGCTACCCGAGCGGCGGCGAGCGGCCGCCGGCCGCCGCCGCCCGCGTGGAGGGCCGCGCGCGACGCCCCGCGCGTCCAACACAACATGAAGAACTCTAAAAGCGACAACGGAGAGACGGAGCCGCGTGTCGCCGCCCATACCATCCAGCACACCAGTAACAATAACAAAAGCCAAGACAGCTACAACACCCAGGATGCGCCCAAATGGAGGGTTAGTGCTGGCGCAGGCGCGCGCGCGCGGCCTCCGCCGCTATGTACAGGGTGGTCGCCGCGGTGCGGGCCGCCGCTCAGACGTAGTCGGGGTTGCGGCCGTAGCCTGGCCCGGCGCCGGCCGACTGCTTCTGATCGGAGCGCTGCGGCCAGCCAGCGGCGGCGCCGGCCGGCGGCTGGCTGCCCGGCGGCTGCGGCATCGCGCTGCCGCCGCCGCCGCCGCCACCGTCGCCGGCGCCCTGGTTCATCCAGTTGAGGAAGCTGCCACCGGCCGGTCCGCCGCCCGGCTGGCCGCTGGCTGCCATCGAGGGCGGGCCCTGCGCCTGGCTGGCCGGCGCCGGCCCCGCCTGGCTGTAGGCCATCGGTGTGTCGGGTGACTGGCCGGGCAGATTGCTGAGCAGGCCCCAGCCGGCCTGGTTGAGCGCCGCCGCCACCGCCAGCGGGTTCAGACCGAGGTTCATCGGCCCGACGCCCATCTGGGCCGGGTTCGGACCCTGGCTGTTGGGGTGCTGGTGACCGCCCTGGCCGCCGATACCCAGCGAGGTGCCGAGCGCCGCCAGGTTGGGCATCTCGGTGCCGCGACCGCTCTGGTGCTGGCCGCCCCAGCCGCCGTTCATGCCCTGACTGCCGTAGCCGTGCTGCGCCGGTCCGTATCCACCCATTCCCGGGCGGCCGGCGTCACGCGGATGGCCGCGTCCGAACCCGTGACGTGCCGCGTGATCCGTCTTGGGCGCCGCGTTGCTGACGTGCACTGACGTGTTCTTGATGATGTGATCCTCTCCGCAGAGACTCTGCGCGATGTCAGGGTCCAGGAAGGTGACAAAAGAGAACGCCCGGAACGGCTTGGGGATGAAGACGTCTGTGACCTCGCCGAACTGGGAGAAGTAGTCGCGCAGATCTTCCTGGGTGATGTCGTCTGAGCAGCGGCCCACGAACACCTTGCAGGGCACCTGGTTCTGTTGTCCCTCCTGCCAGGAAGGACGCGTTAGAATGGGGGCTGTGATCGGCGTCACACTCCCGACACGGCCGAAGTCAATGTCCCGGTTGGGTGACCCAGATTCAGGTCAGAAGATGCGTGAGGAAAGTACACTGCGAGACATAGTCAGAACGACAACCATATCCCAACTAGTAGTGAAAGTGAGGGAGTTGAGCAACGAAACACGCGGGATATACGGCAACCACAACAGTCAATAGGTGGCAGCTCTGTGGTCCCTACAGAACTGCTCTTGATCCGTAAGACACAAAGAGCAGATATCTTTCAGAAATGGAGACGAACTAATGTTGCTTACGTAGTTAACGTTGAAAAGCCAATATGCGTGGCCCAACCAAACACTATCTTTTTGAACATTCATAACAATCATATGAGTCCAGTGTCCCAAAATTATATTTTTGCTTGGGTGTCAGAGGGGAAAGGAGCTGACCAAAAAGGGGATGAGAGTGAACAATTGTTGGTCAGATTAGGCCCAAAAAGAGTGGCTAAGGACCAAAAACATGAATTTATCTACTAATTGTGGCAGATAGAGGATTCAAAACAACCATTTATGCAACTTGCTCTTTCTTGGTGGAATTGGGAGTGGAAATTTGGTCTTGAAAATTGGAGGTGAGAGTGGAAAATTATTTTCATTTGGATGTCGTTTCCCACCCAAATCAACAAATTTTGGGGCAGTGTATGAGTCGGTACCAAAGCACTTGTTCAACGTAAATGAAATGGCAAAAAAGACGTGTGAAATGACTCCTAAGGCAATGGCACAGTGAGTAGCATTATCAGCCCAACCCTCCCGGGGAAGACTCTCTATGTTCCTCGGGATGATCCCACTGGATCGCGGTTCGGATCACTCACGCCGCTCCTCGAGTTGGGGATCTTGACGTCGCACCAGCGTCCGTCAATCATATGCCGCTGGCTCAGCACCCGCATCTGAGACTCGAACGTGCCGAAACGGATGAAGCCGAAGCCTTTGCTCTGTCCCGACTTGGGGTCCTTCTTCACCTGTGGAGGAAAGATGATAGGCGGTCAATGTCTGACATTCATTGGCGTAGTGAAAACTTTCACCAGGTGGGTTTCAGAAATCGGCTTAGCGTAGACAAAAACGTAAATAATGGAGCAGAAGTTGCACGGCTTCATATGAGCAGCGTACAAAAGTGCTCCCGACGCGTCGTTCCACCTAGTTACGCTATGCATTTGATGGAAATAGTAATGCCAAATATCTCTGTGCCATGAACTCAAGACAGTACTATTTGGGTAAATTTATATGCGGTTATCAAATAATGCAACAGGAAACCACTTCAAAGATTCTCACTTAAGAATCATATGACTTTTTATCCTAACACCGGCCGTTTTCAATCTCCAATAAAGCAGCATCCGTCCGCAAAACAGCCCAATAATCCAAGTCCGAACAGTTCCAGCATACTCTAATCCACCCCGTGACCTCAGGGGCAACATTCGTGCACCCTGACCCTGGCACACGCCCGGCGCGTTCGGGGACACTATCGACTGTCCTCAATACCGCCGGCGAGCGTCCTCTACCGCCCCAGACGTCCTCGACGGCGGCGGCGGCGGCGGCGCGTGTGGGCGGCACCCAAGGTCGCGACGAGGCCGGCCGGCCGCCGATCGATGTTCGCTGGACTCCAGTAAACAGAGCCGGCGGCACCGAGCCGCCGACAGCCCGCCCGGTCGCCGCTGCCGGGTGGCCAGGTGCCATGGAAGCCACGGCGCGTGAGAGGTCGCCGCGTGGGGACGAGTGGTGGTAGCCTGGTAAATGGATGCCAGCGGAGTGATGCATTGAAGCCAGAGCGGCCGCCATGTTGCGCATCGTTGGCTTAGATGGCGGCTAATGGACGGTCGTTTCGCTAACGCCGCAGCTACCAGGATCTTCTGAACATAGCTAAAGGCAAAACAGCACGCAGGAAAGTCATAACGATCGTAAAACGTCAAATAACAAAAAGACGATTATTAGGAAATGATACTTTCGAACGCAATTCTATCTAGTCGGGTAAGTCCAAAGTCCAAACTGAACTTTATGCTCTCACATATTCCCTTGTCATTACATCAACCCACACCATCAAACCCGGTCACCATCGCAGGCCCTAGCGAGACTCCCAGACGGCGACGGGGGTTCCAGCGCTTCTCCGAACGCCGAATCATCCATAGGTATGCAAGCAGCCGACGGCGTCTAAACAGGATATCCCTGCGAAGACGGTGGCTGCCAGCGTCACCGGCATACGACGACCGTGCACCCTTCAGGACACTAGCACCGAAGTGGCACCGTCCGAGGGATTGACAATGATTCCAGATGGGATCGTGACCGCACCCTCAGACGCCAATTGTGCTCAATCATAGCCATCCGACTATCTGCAGCGCCCTTCAGCTGATTTTAAATGAGCCAAGTTTTGTGGTGAGGCAAATAAACCGCTATGACATATCAGTATGGCGAAGCATGCCATCCGACAAAATACTTGCGAGCTTTTTTCAACATGTTTTGCTTCGATATAGTTTTATTCACCGGTTAGTCAGACATCGACAGCAGAGGATAGTATACAGGGTGTCCCATAAGTTCGTTCTCACCTAAATTTTACGTTTTTAGGCTCTCTTGCTTAAAGGCACGCTGAAATTGGCTCGTTACTGAGCTTACGTGGTTGCCATGGCTGGTAGAAATATGCTCCACAGTAACTAATTTCTGTAGACAAAATAGTTTTTGCTAGAGAGCCCGTTTCCTACACAGACGGCTAACGCCGGAACTTAGAGGTCTCCAATACGGGTACGTCTCGGTATTTAGTCAGCACGTGACCATTCGCGACGATTGAGGGTGATTGAGGCCTACCAGTCTGTAGACAATGTCCATCGCTAACTGGACGTACAGTCAGCAAGTGACACCGATGATTTGTCGGGAGTCAATCACTGCAAGTTTATCCTCTTTTTTTTTGTCAGCTCTCAGGAGTGAGCCATGTGGCCAAAACTGTGTGGCGCCAAAGTGGCCATCAAAAAGGTCAAAGGGTTAGAAAGTTGGTAAGAAGACTTTTCAGGATGGATTACCAGCTGTCTAAAATTGTTCTTATGGGGTATATAACTCAAGGTGACTTAAGCTTTGCTTACCGGAGGGCTCAAAACAGTCAAAAACGTCTTAAAATGGCCAAACATGAGTTTCGTTATGCCTGAGGCTAAAAAACTAAAGGGCTGAGGACATCAACCAGGTCATCTGGACTAGTCCACGTTCGAGATGAAACACCCGTCCAAACCCGAAAACAACCCCATAAGGGCGAAGGAGGAGGCCTCCGTTTCGTCCCGTTATGTTCGTATGCGAAAGGCCAAGGTCACGGTATTGTGGGGTTATAGGCGTCCAGACGCTGACCAGGTTGCGATTGGTGTCCCAGAAACAGCTTTGGGAAGCATGATACCTTTTCAAGAAAATCTAGGAGGAGTTTCAGCCCTCAAGCTGAACTCGAAACGCGAGTATGAACACATTTATAGAGGAGAAAATGGCATCCGAGAGGTCGTAGGCCCATCTTCAGGCAAGACAATGCATCAGTGCACAGGTCAAGCAAAGCTTAACCCGCGCCCGGCTGGGGGTCCTGGATTTCCACGCCCTGCTGGGGGGGGGGGGTGTTTGAACACCCCCCCCCTTCTAACTCGGCTCCTGGGCCACGTAGCGATACGCGGAAGGCGGCGTTCGAAAGAGCGTCAAAAATAATGAGGAAATCACTTCGGTCAATTTTTTGGTCAGGTCAAAGGTCAGGTCACCAGAGGTCATTGAAGGCAAAATTTCGCCGATTTCCAGGTCGAATGTCGACAATTTCCAAGAAGCCAACGCATAACTCGGGAACCAATAGAGCTACAGCGCCGCGGAAAAGCGCATTCGATAGCCCTATTAACGCCCTTTCTGAGTGATTCTCTCAGATTTGACCTAACGTCAACGGTTTTGCCTGCAGGGGGCAAAAACCACAAAAATAGCCGATTTTTTTCGGAAACAGTTTTTCTGCAATAACTTTTGACCCAAGCCTTGTACGAGCTTACTTTTACCGGCATCGTGTTCCTCTCGTCAAGACGCATCGAATGAACTATAACTTGACCTTGAAAGGTCAACTTGAAAATTTGACCTCAGGTCAAGGTCATGACCTGACCGGAAAGGGTCATGTTGCATATCAGTCGATCCGTATAGTCGAGCTGAACACATCTAAGGCGTTTTCATCGCTCTAGCATGCCTCTATCAAAAGTTATTTGCGAAAAACTGTTAGATACCATTCGTGACCTAAGATGACCTCAGGGCATAAACAGGGGTCACGGACACCATTTTCATGTTCAGTGTGTCTAAACCACTTGTAAAACAGTGTTTGGGAGTGTTTATAATGTCTTTCGTCCAAAGGAGGCGCATTTCAATTTTCTCCCATTGACTTATAATGGGGAGGTCGCAAAATTGACCTGACCTTAGGTCATCGATATCAAAATTCTGAGATATACATTTTGTACATGCCATTGCTCTTAGCAATCGCTGAAAGTTTCAAAGCGATCGGTCACTCGGTGTAGCTATGACAGACATTGAAACTTTTTATGAGGTGAGGTCACTTCAAGTGACCTGGTGACCTGACCTTGAATGACCTTGGTCTGAAATTTTCACAACATGTGTAGAATTGATGTATGATAAGGTGTACCAAAAACGGCGGCGCTCCGCGCCGCCGTTTTTGAGATATTCGCGAAAAACCACAAGGGGGGGGGTGTTCAAACACCCCCCCCCCCCAGCAGGGCGCGGGTTAAAAGCGGTGCAAGGAGACTGTGACAGGCGTTTGTGGCAAGACCACATGCCAAGCACCTGATCGGATCAAAATTTCATAAAAAATTGTTGGTTATGCTGAAATTTAGGCTCGTCGAAGCGTAGCGCTGTTCCAGCCTCGAGGAGTTCACGGCGCATGTCAAGTCAGTCTGGGTTAACTTTAAGCCTGCTATGCAGCCAAACATGCCGGTTGGCATGCCGCAGCATGTGTTCATGTGTTTGCCTATTAAATGGGGAGCACATTGAGGGGTCATGAATATATCAAAACGCAATGTACTCTGTTTCACATGCAAATAAAATGTGAGAACGAACTTATGGGACACCCTGTACTCCTTGACGTTAGCTGTCCTCACAATGCCGTTGAACGTTTGGTCATTGAACTGTGGGACTGACCTTTGGACAGAGTGTTGATACCGAGTGTTTGCCTGTGAAGGCGACATTACCCATTTGCATCCCATATCTTGCCACGTGTTTATTCAACCAAGAAGGACTACTTGAAGCCAACGACACTACCGATGAGATAACCAGATAGCTTCGTAGGATGATGAAAACGGAATAAACAAATTAATGATGGGCGATAACCTATCTAAGAACGACGGCCTTACACGCGTTTTCAAGGTAGAATCGTAAGTGATAACGGCCCAAATTCACAACAGCTGAGGAGCAACATGCCTTTGTAACGCTGACGCCTTAATGACATAGCGACGCTGACGTAGTGAGCACTGAGCAGTCTGCGTCCAGGGCAACCACAGGCCCGAAAGTTGGAACATAGCACTTAGCAGAGCTTCTGAGTAAACGCTAAGCGCCACACAATCAATCTAACAGTGATTTCACGATAAACGATTTATGACACTCACTGCTATATTCAAACTTGCAATCCTGTGATATTCTACAGCCCGACCGTCGACCGATTCCACCCCATCTCTTTCTGCCACCAGATACGTACCTGTGCCATGAGGACCTCTCCAAACGACTCGAAGTACTCGCGCAGCTCCTGTTCGGTGGTTTTCCACGGCAGGCCGAGCACGATCAGGTCGGAGCACTTCTGCTTCAGCTCCAGCCGCTTCGTCTTGGCCAGGCTGGCCTCCAGCTGGTCATCGTTTTTGCGTTTGTTCTCTGCGAAGGCGTCGAACGGGGCCGTGAGGGGGAGGGAGCGCGCGCGGCGCGGGCCCGCCGGTCGCATGCAGGGCGCTCGCCGACGCCGGCCGCACCCACCACCCGCACGTCAGACAGTTCACAGTCTCTCCCTCTCGCACGGATTCACCTCTCTCGCGGGCTCTCAGAACCTCAGGCAGACACGCGGCCGGTGAAGCGCAGGACCAGGCGTGTAAGGAGGGCAGCTAGAACATATGTTAAACGAGCATCCATCGCCCATTGCTACAGCAGCGGAAAGGGCTGAACCACGTAAGGATATTGCGAGATAAGAGTTAGCCACGCCTGGTCGACACACAGTTAGGACAGACAACTGGCATCCACGACCAGACCAAACCAAAAGGTAGCCATTTGCAAGCCCACGCACCTAGCAGACATATGCCAATGTACAAAGATAAAGTGCAATTGCATGAACTGAAAGCAATCGCCTCATTTCTATATATACGAGACCAATTGTGAACTGCATTCTGGCAAATGCCTGTCGCAAACACCCCCGCGACTCTCTCTTTCTCTCTCGTCCAGGCAGTCGTGTTAGCCACACATCTCACTCTCACTGTGCGCCAGCTTCCGCTCTGTCTCGTTCTCTCTCGACCCACTCGACATTCGCTCAGCGCACCGGCCAGCCACCTGCAGCGCTCCACCGCACAAGGGCCCAAATTCCAATAGAAAAAGAAAAACACCGCAAAAGGGCCCCAGTCGCGCGGACAGGCAACACAAGGGCGGAAATAAGGAGTGTATGGTACAAAAAGATTTAAGCAGCTACAGAGAATACAGAGATAAATGGCATGCAAAACTTGAAGGTAAGTGTAATAGAGAACATAATATGCTACATTGGATACCCACACTTCAAGTTATATAACATATATGTAAAATGCATTTGTTTTAAACAAAAGTAGTATTCAAAATTAGTAAAACCCGACTCAAAAGCTAACAATTCAACATGCAAAACTGAATGAAAGCAAGATGGTTATTAACTGTGCCACGTGTATCAAGTTCATGTAATGATGCTGATTGAAAACTTCTACCATTTACTAGTTAAATAATTTTGTTCATCACATGGAAAAGTATACTATGTAGATTCAATGCAAAAATGAGAGCAGAAAGATTAAACTACAGCAAAGCGGCGAGTACGGATCACTGACAGCAGTGGCAAGCCCTCAGGGTAAGACAAAGGAACCTGTCCACGGCAGAGCTGCGCAGGTGGCCAGCCGGCGCGGACTCGCGACGGTTTCAAGACTAGACTGGTTGAGACTGCTCGCGCCTGACCTGTGACCCGTGTGACCTGTGGCTGACCGACACCTGACCATGTGGTTATAACCGACCTGAGCCCCTGCTGGCTGCCGAGCGTCCCTCACCTTCTGGAGTTTCTGTAACAGAACACAGGTACAGTCATCAGCTCACCAAAGCCAGCCAAAATTGGCCAGAAGTTGGCTAGGCTGAATCACAGACCTCTGTGCACCTTGTACAGAGGTCTATGGTTGAATTAAAATGAGTATAATTGTCCGCCAAACAAACACAATATATATTTGATGGGAAACATGGCAGAAAACCTACATTACCTAAAAATGGTGGTGACAAAAATGCAAGCGATTACAGGTATTTGAATTCAGGCAGCAGCTTTGTATCTTAAGCTGAAAACAACACTTTTCAGACAGAATCATCTAATCAACAAATGTTTGGAAACAAAATTCATATCTGGCTAGTGAATGTCTGGTCACCAATTGCTGACAGCAGTGCAAATAAATCAAAGAGAAAAGTTTGCTGAGAAATAGACCGAAATGAAACACAATGTGAGACCAAATTTCCTTTTGTCAACCATAGCCTATCTAAATATACATTATTGTGTCATGAGCTTTCTAAAAAATGCAGTCTAAATGCATTATGGCCAAGAGGAATATTCATATAATATAATTTAACAGCTTATCATTGCTTGGTTGAAACAAACACCCTAGCAAGGCAAATTACCTACTTATAAGTTTGATTAAGAGCTGGGAGTCATTAATTTCCAACACATCAACAGTCAACTTGAAGCCAGATGATTTGGGGTGGGCAATAAAAATACAGGTTGCATAATGTGAAATCACTTTGTCCAATTGTTCGAAAAGGATGCAGGATTGGATATCATCCAAATTGAAATGAATTGTTGATTGAAGAAATTGATAACTGTACACTTGTCATGCAAAAAAAAAAAACTTCTGAAGAACTAATGACCATATAATTTGTATTTCATCCAAACTGTTTCAAATTTATCAAAGGATGTGAAAATGTCTTGCTTTTCCAAAATGTAAAGATGCAACAGGAGTACTATTCAAATACTGTTCCATAAAAATGGAAATCTTTGAAACTAGCAAGTTGGGCTGAGAAATTTAATTGTACTCTTCATATCACAATGAATCAAGTGCACCTACATTTTACATTAATTCTACACAATGCTACTCTACAAAGCAAAGGGATTTGACGACTTTAAGTTCAAATTTATCAGTTTTGTTTATGGCACTATTTTGCATGGAACATCTCTGATCAATATTCCAAAGGGTCTGTCATCCACATATATTATAGATCATTGTTGGTTTCTTGCAGGATGCTATGAGATCATTGATCCAAGAGAGACTTTAACACAAGACGTGATCCAATATGATCATAAACCCTAGCTTGTCTACAGTTTGTTTTCAATGAAAACTCTAAGATCATACATCAACTTAGCAATAAGATGCATGCAAGTTATCCTGAAAGTCTATGACAATCAATTGCGAGCTGGTATTTATGCTAAAATCCCTAAAGAATTACTTTTAACTTTCTTCAGATTTCCTTAGTAAATTCAATTCCACCTTTCTGGAAAAAACAGGAATAATCTACCAGATCTAGAAGTAAGTAAACAAATTTAATTAAGCAGCTTCCTTTGACCATATGTCCCTTTGATAGCGTACACCGCACCACATAATGAGCCCCAATCAAAAGCTAGGTCAGTGCATCAGAAATTAAGATCCAGGATTCAGAATATATATATTGACCATAAAAGATCTTGTAAAAAGATATGCAAAGGCTCCAGGGTAAAAAGGAACGTGAAGCCTGGTCGTCACCACTGGCAAGCCATTGCAGCCAAAGTTTTGAAATGATGACAAGAAATTGACGAGTATTCAATTTGGATGATATGGTAGGAACAAAATTACAAATATCAGGAATGGAGCAATGCATCATAGACTTCAAACTGACATAAATAGGTGCAGAAAACGCAACCCTAGTGCGCCACTTTTGCACCAGTTACACGACCTTGAAATTAAAATGTTGCTACTGACCTTTTGGGAACACACACAGATATACAGCATTTCCCCATCCATTCTCTGGAGGACGAAGTTTTCCGTCCAACAGACGCACACCTCTCAAACTTCTTGTTTCAGACCGATATTTCAATCCACAAGCACCCGGGAACTGCGCCGCTAGTGTCGACAGCAGCAGCGTCCCATCTTCCTCAACGGGAATCTCAATGGGTTCCTCATTCTCTTCATCCGCCACTTGTATAAAACAACTCATTTTTCAATCACTAAATGAGGAAACCAAACAAATCTCACTCAAACACACACTCACACAAACACTATCACTACGTTACCACCACGCCATCCACCATCGCAATCTGCGCGCAATGCGACATGGCGCGGGAATATTTTCGCAGACGGTATCTGACAAAAGCTGAGAAAACAGAGAGTTCATGCTAAAAAGTCCCTATAAATTTTTTAAATTTCTCTAGAATGGAGCGGCCTACAAATTTATTTCGCAACGCCCTTTAATCAAACATCAATGTCCATCACCTATTTCTTGCTAACGCGAATCTAATGCCAGTACCTACCTATAACACGGCAAAATACGCACAAACTGCCCAGTCATCCTTGTTACACACTGCTCTCGCTGGCTATAGCCCTTTATAACTTACACATCGAAGGAGATATTCAAGCACTTTTCATCTTTTCTTTTTCAATTTTTTAATGCATGTTTACAGCATGTCAGGTCAGGTCAGCTTGGGTCAACTAGTCCTTGTTAAATCACAATTTTCGTTTGACGATTTGTTTCGGTTTAACTTCTTGGAAACAAATCATAATAAAACACCCTTATCTTCAATGACTTTCACTGCTGAGTTTATCTATTCAGCCATCTTCGGCTGCAATGGCCACCCTCGGTGACTTTCACTGTCTTTAGCGAAGAGCAGCAATCCCCCAAACATATTATCTACCTGATTCCGCTTTGCAGCCTCCGCAGGACGGATTCCTAAAACCTGTCTTTTCATCGACCACTCTTCAACGGTGATCACTTTGCATTGATTGCCGAAGTTCTAAAGCCATAGATCCGACCTGGACCCTGTCACACGCTGTTTACACCGCAGTTCATGCTTCAAATGCGACGACCTCCTGGGAACAGCACCAATTAGATGGTGAGGATTTTTTTTTTACAATGCAAATCATTTCAGCGCGTTCAAAAATCATCCATACAGTTTTTTATTGCCGTCCTCCGCGTCCTTCCACTGCCACTTGAGAATTGGAGACAAAATGATAGAAGCCGTTGGGACAACAGCTGAATTCAGGAGTGCCCTGTCAGGGGCAATGCAGGGCGCGACAAAAAGTTTCCGTAAGTGATATGTGAATTATTGTTGGTGAAGCAATCGAATCGGTTTCGCTCATGGGCTCCACGGTTCTACCTACCACCTGAATTGCCGTGAATTCAGGAAATTAGTCGATTTTCATTGGATGAGTAGGTACGCACACGGAATTATTCAGACTCATACATCCATCAAATCCACAGGTAATACTGACAGTATGTATTGCACTGGCAGCATGACGTACTATTGATTTCAACTGCATTTTTCAGCTGGTACTCAACACTAATGACAAGGTCCAAGGACGAGCTAAGGACACAGACTGGACGGCTCAGTTACTTTGTGTGAAGTTAACACACAACAAACACCAAAAATTTACGACTCAGCATCGGCATCACGGCAGTTGCTGTGTCATGTTCGGCAATGCCACGGCGTAATGCCTTCAAATCATGCAGTCTGTACTAGTTTGAGATCCATTCGCATCAAGTTTGAGATCCATTTGCATCACAGTCTCGTGTTCTGGGTTCCACCGTCGCCACTGTCGCACGTCTCGGTCTATAGCGCCTGACACAGACCCACTGAGTAGGGAGGTCGGTGTTCGTGATCGCATCTCTCGCACAATTCTGGCAGTGAGACCACGCTCTCGGCGGCCGCGGAGGTGAACGCTCTCCGCGGCCGGCGACGTCTAGCAGATATTGACATAGTTGGCCTCCTTCTCCGTCTCCTGAAGGTGTTCCACGGCCTCGGAGTGGGCTCCCAGCTCCTCCAGCTCCTTTCGGTCCCGGAACACGCCTGGAACAGACCAGCGGCCGGGGTGAGACGGGGGTCACGGACAGAGCGTCTCGGCTGTCGCAGGGAGCAGGGTGCACTGGGAGAGACTTCCAGTGCAGAGCGGTCACGTGTCGCAGATGAGGGATAGCGAGACTGAAAAAGAGTTGCATGGTAGTTGGAGGGATGAACGATACGCCAGTGGTATCTAATCTATGGTATCTACCACAGCGATGGGTGCAATGACGGCACATGGTGGACGTAAACTGCGCGCAGCGCCACACGTAAAAGCGGCGGGCCCTCGAAGCACCAATTCTACAACACATCGGTAGGTGGCAGCACATCATGCACCGTCACACGAGCCGTACAGGAGCTTCCCGAAGGCGGGTGCCAATATAAAACTCAGTACTGGGGTGAAATCCCAGTAATGATATCCAAAGCGCCTTCACGATACAATCTAGGGCCCAGATTCGCAGGATCCAATGAAACAACGTTCGCTGTATAGATTTACCTGTGCCAACACAATGCAACATTAGTGGTGCATGGAGGTAAAATACTGAACCATCGGCCTTTCAGCATATAAAGACAAGCAATTACTACCATTCGGTAGGAATGGCATCGAATCTTGTTCCACTAACGCAATAGCATGCAGACAGAATATGGCGGCTTATTTTAGACCTGAACAAGAAATGAAATTCAAAGGAGACTTGCAATCGTGCTTGTGGGGGAATGGCGAATACCGCTGACAGCGGGGTGCGTTCGACCGGACACCCACGGGGGAGCGGGCTAAGGTTTCGGTCATTAGCCTGACCTGAGCGGTCAACTTATCACATAGCACCTTAACCTCGAGTGATATCGACTTCGTCTCGTCACTCTCGTCACACGCTTGCTTTACGCAAAATTCGGTCTTCAGATGAAGCCGAATGACTAAGGGTTCAAACGACCCCTATCCGTAAGACGCTGTAAGGAGGAGAATACGGACAAGGGTTGGTCACGGAAAGCTAAATACGCTAGGCATCTAAACCGGTAAGTTTCAAAGAGTATGGTTCAATAGCATATGAGTGTGTTTTGAATACAGTTTCATGTGCTTCTCACGTCTATCAGTTCTACTCGCTTCTTTTGCACATAAACGACCACCTTTGCTGTCCACTTATATAACATCTCTCATATATCAGAGTCACAAACCAGCCCAAGCTCGTCCATTACTATAAAATTATATATATCATCGGATACCACCAGCGACCCTGGAAGGTCACCCAGACCACCGGCATACCAACAACATCCCATCGACGAGCCTGGGTACATTGGCCACATCAGGGCCCATCCGAGCCACACTGAGCGTGCCCGAATGCCTTGCACACTCCGCAACCGCCGCTATGGGCAGACTTGGTATCTATATAGACTCAGTCGTTGGGCTGTGCGCAGTTGAGGCGGTAAGGGCATGTCGTGGTGGACAGGGCACCGTCCTAGCTGCTGACCTCAACACTAAAACGTCCCGCGGTGGCGGTCAGGAATGGCACAACAGCCATACAGCCGGCGCCCCACCAATGTGCCGCATCCGTGGTATCACAAACATGCACTGAAACAGTTGTGGGGAGTTTGTGGAGGCATGAGAGCGAGGTGGCGACGGCGGACAGCGGGTACATCTGTGGAGAACGGGTTTAGATCCTGACCAGTTGCGACATTACCGATGAGCTGCAAGGCTTGTGTGATTATCATGAGTGGTATCGACAAGGGGCGTGGTGGGTTTACATAGAAGAGCTTTGTACCTCTACACAGCACCACACAGTGTTTGTGTGTGCTTCTTTGCTCTCACTTCTATACTAATACTGCATTACTGCAATATCGCAGAGACATCTCTGTCTGATTATTGGGACATCGGACGCGTCACTCACGTGGGTCAATAAACGTCAATCAAGGGAAGATGTCAAATTTCCAGTGCTTAAAATCAGGATGTGGGATTACCCACCACCGTAAAATTGCCGTATAGGCTCAATATAGTCACTAATATCGATAGCCAGGGTATCCCGAATCTTCAGTATTTCATCTGCAAGATAAGCATCAATGCCAATTGTTGCACAAGTACATCAAACCTTTCCCGGAAAATGACGTCATAATGCCGTTACGTAATGTTTACGTCATCTCTGCAGTGTAGTAAATGCATTCCACACTGTCGATATAATCCTCACTGAGACTGTCATTATTTTCCGATTCGTCATCTGGACAATATGCAGGCACGCTTCACTTGTTAGCGGTGGAGCCTAAAAAAGCTCGCTATCCCAACTTTGGACAGCCTTGATTCCATCATTAGATGAAAACATCTGCAAGATTGGATGTTGTCGTGTGCTGGCATTAGTACGGGAATTAATCCGCAAACCAAATGAGAGCTAAGTGGTCGGTGGTCTGCCATTTATGTGAGCAGCGGTATTCGGTGGCATGCTTCACATGTCGAAGCCGGTAAGCAGAGTCGAGGCTTCACAGAGAAACCGCTATGACCTGAGCGCTGAATGTAAACACACAAATGATCATCAGATACAACACTGGCTTTAATCCGCAGCTTCCTATCAAATTGCAACACACCAATCCAAGCGTCCTCCCCGGCTGTCAGGAAGCCAGCCGACGCCCGCCCGTGCTGATGCATGAGGAGGCGTCCATTGGATTGTTTAGCCTGCCGGAAACAGTGCAAAGGCCAAAGTCCAAGCAAGCACTGCTTCCTGCTGCCTTTAGAGGCTTGAGAGGAAGACACACCTAGCGCATCGTACTCAACGGCCGTGAACTACCTAAACGAGACTGACGCCGGCGCAAACGACGCAGCGCTGCGGCCAAAGCGGCGCACGAACCACAGGCGGCGCGGCGGCGGGCTCGGCGGATTATCTTTAAAAGTGTGTGACACGCACAATACCTTCAGAGTGGAAAGAGATACGTTTATTAAGAGCTATATTGAGGTGGTGTCGGAAATGACCTTATCGAGCATGGCACGAAAATCCAATAAACGCGAAATCTTCTGCTGTAGCTAGATGAAGGTCATCTTAAGAATTTGGGGAAGCGTTCGTGCACACACCAGAGCAATAATTACATTATCGAATTTAGGTTTATTATGATTTTAACTTTACCACGAAAATCTAACTATCCGAGTCGGCTAGATCTCTTGTAGCCACTGCATTCTACAATTATGTTCAACACCCATTAGGCAAGGCCTTACGAAATAGAACAGCGAATCAAATTATAGCAGCTTGCTCTTACCGGATGCGAATTGTAGGCCAGGCTATTGGCATGCATTGCATGGCTGTGCGTCATATATCATGCCTTTGAACAAGTAACGACCCAATGACGCTGGAAGTCTTCGGCACCGGATTGGAGCCGCTCCCTGGTGATTCTAGAGTCCGGCACCTTGTCACCGAGGTAATTTCTTTACAGCTTAGGCTTCGTCGGGGTTTGGTAATAAAGCAATGCAGTCATGCTGCTGCAAAATGTGCATCAGTTGCTGCCCCAAATCTCAGATCATGGCTAGCTTCAAAGTTTTTAGCAATGCAGAAGGATTCCATGCTTACTCATTCGAGACTGAAAGTCAAGTTCATGTATGTCTCGCCTTCATGACTTCCTGCCCTGACAAACAACATCCGCATTCCTGCAGTAATTGTGGACGGACAGCGGCGCTACGAGCCAGGCGCGGTGACTAATTTACACGCCAACTTAACGACTAATGCTGACATTATTATGCTCATCTGTTCGTGGTAAGACACCAGCAGGAGGGCTAAGCAGAATCAGAAGCCGCTGGGACATACACACCTTCAGAGTATTAGAGCCGCCGAATAATGTAACCGACTACCAATGAATATAGATGGCCGTCGGGGCACCGGGAAAGCCGCCGGTGGAGGGCCGGTCCGACACCTCCCAGACAAATCCCCGATGGACCTCAGAGTCCACGCACCCGCGCCCGTCGGCCGATCACGTGACCAACCCAACCCAGCGGCCGGGTATTATACTAAGCCAAGGAGTTCTGGAGAGTCAAGCCCTTTGAACTACTACGCAGTCAACCTTACGCGTCATTGGAGAGATCAGCGAGAACACGCGCTTTCACCACTGCGTGAGTCCTGACAACATCACTGACGGATCCTATTAAACGTCGATATCATTTTGTGTTGTAATAAGCCATACTCATGACGAAATAATGGCAGATGACTGCTGATATTCTTGAGGTGTTCCATAAATAATCGAACTCCATGGTCTTGATCCGAAGAGAAAACTCTAAACGCTTGCATCATAATCACCTTACAATCCGTCGTCTCCGCAACAGCGTCCGCCGAAAACCCCCGTGGCGAGATGGCGATTAGATGCTGGGGGACCGGATGCGGGCGACTAACGGTACAAATAAACCGGTACGCTCACACCCTGATCCGCACTCTTCTGTCTCGTGGCGCAGGAAACCCCGCTACGAGCGGTACAATGTCATGGAACGTTGAACTCGCTGCTGATATATCAGGGAGGATGTCAATGACTTGTTCACGAGGAACTAATGAAGCGTGCGCCTACTGAGCAGCTGTATTGCATTGGAGGGAGCGAGATAAGCTCACATATCTTAATCATGTCGTAACACATCAGAAGGAACTTCAACTCCTGTCTTACTGCAAAAACAAGCAACAAGGTTGAACGAGAAAGCCTGAAGTCACAATACAAGACGCATTCATAAATGCAAAGCCAACACACCAACGAGGTATACTTTTCCGAATCGCGGGTCAACAGCGGAATAACTAAAACTGACCATGTTGCTAACAGTTAGACTAAACTAACGTTCCCGGCGCATTCTCATACAGTTTGTTATCCGTCTCTCATCCCATTCTATCATTCCATTCATCCCCTCGTCCCGTCTCACCTTTGGGTAGGAACTCAGCCAGTTTGACTGCGTGCTGCTCCAGGAGCCTCCTGCGCTCCTGCTCCACCTTGCGCAGCCGCTCCTGTTCCTGTCTCTCCAGCTCGCGCTTCTCGCTGCAGAGTTGCGCGATCTCCTGGTCGCGACGTCGCCGGTTTTCTGCCATCATCTCCTCCACCTGGCGGCGGTGGTCGAGCTCTCGCCGGCGGCGTGCCGCGAGAGTCAGCAGCTCCAGACGCTCCTCCTCCGCCAGCTTCTCCATCATCTGCGAGACAGGGGAGAGAGGGGGAGGGGTGAGCATGGAGGGGTAGGGCTTGTCTAAAGAGAGCAGGAAGTATAAGCAAGGCAAGGCAGCCGGGACAAACTAAGGCGACGATGCTGCGAAATGACCGACGCGACTTTGGAGAATGTATGGCAATCATGTCATAAAAATGTGATACACAAGGAAACACAGTAAACGATATAGGCCTCTGTTCCAGAAGAGGAAGGGAACAGGCGTTTCATGTTTGTTGCCTGCAAGTACTGCCGCGTGACATGCGACCTGACCGTCATCCAAGGACTTCTCTGAACGTAATTTAGGACATGCGTGGTCAATAGTCAACACTAGGGTTACCCGCGTGCTCCGCAACGCGAAGGGGGGATTTTTTGACCCGTGGGTATTGGGTTGGTCTGTGTCGATTTGGTTGGTAGATATCCATTTCGTTCGATTGCTTTTTGAGGGCCAAGCATTTTGTAAGAAAACAAAAAGATACATCGCATCGAGGTGCCCGTGTCGTATTATCATGCGTTCTACTTTAGAATGATTCGAAAACTGGCGTGAAGTCTTTTGAGGGCCATCGATGAATTTCGCTAAAAATGACAATGTAATGGTTTGGAACATTTACATTTTTAAGGATACTGTTGCTCACCATGCAAAAATGAAGAGTGTATATTGGACAGAATTGAATGCTCTATCCAATGGTACCATATTCAATTGCCAAAGGTATCAGGTTATGCAGCAAACCCCGTGTGATTAATAAAGTGGCACAAAATTGACAAACACCATTTTCTCCCGTGATTTGCACCACCTTGATTTGGATCAATCAGCTTTTCACAATTTTTATATGAGAGGCGGTACATTTCTCTTGCAAATAGGCGTTGACTCAACTCGCTCCATTTAACGGTTACCTAAAAATAAAATTAATTCCAAAATCCCTCAAAAACCGCAATTTTTCAAATAAAAGTGCCCTCTCCGGTGCACGTGGCGCGTGCTATCCTCTGCATTGCACACCATTCAATAGCCCGTTCAATTCTGTACACGATGCTGTTTTCCCCGTGCCGATCGGACCCCTGGTCACCAAGATATCGCACCTGGACCGGACCCGTGTCGGCCAAAATTAGCCGTTTTCGCCCGATTTCGCACGCCGATTTATACATGTAAAGTCTATGACGCGATTTTGCACTTTTTGGGCACGCGCCACGCGCTCCCTATCAATCCGATCGATCTGAGACCCCTCAAAGGCACGTCGCGACAAAAGTGGTGCATTTCTTCCTGTCCGTTTGTCATGCATCCTTCCACCGAATCGCACGTTTATCGGACCATATTTGATAAAGTTGTGCGTTTTGTGACAAAAATGGCGCCTCGTGCCAAATGTGGCGCATTGCGTCAAACGCGGTGCATCTGTGTAAGCGCATTGAAAACTGTCTTTATTTGCCGAAAATCAACATCTTCATTCGCCTTTGTTTATCAAAATAAATAAGCTGCAAATCTGCAAATGAGAGGCACCCGCTGCCGATCGTCATGCATTTTAGTTGCAAAGTCCATTGAACCCGGCTGCCGATGCCTTGAGATCCGAGCAAAATTTGGAGAAAAAGCGCCTTTTTCCAGCGCGTGCCACGTGCGACCCATCCACCCCCCGGGACTCGAACCTCGACACTGCACGTGCCCGTGACGTCATCAACACGCTGTGAAAATTTCAGCCCCATCGACCGCACCGTTTGACCTGTGCACGGCGTCAAAGCACCCCTCTGCACGGTGCAAACAGACAGACAGACAGAGTTTCATTCTACAAATCGACGTGACGTCATGATGACAACGTCATGTTGATGACGTTGATGATGAGTGGTATGGGTAGAATTAGTAGAAGTGTGGCACAGGCCGATCCAATGTGACGTGGTGACCTATACGACCTGGCCTGACCGAAGGTGACCTGGCCTGACCCAGTGTGACCAAGGATGACAGACTTGACCTGACTTGACCCCGTATGACCCAAATTTTATCAAACTAAGCCATCAGAATATTCATTTATATATCTGCTTCCAGACGGCTCATCGGTATGAATCAAACACCATTCGAAAGCAAACTGGCTGCTGCGTATTTTATGGCTACGCCGCGAAGCAAGTGGCGCAGCCGCTTGACCAAAAACTAGGCACCGTGCAGTGCCTAGTTTTTAGTCGAGTTTCGGGTCCCGGGAGGTGGATGGGTCGCACGTGACACGCGCTGGAAAAAGTGCTTTTTCTCCAAATTTTGCTCGGCTCTCAAGCTTGGGGGACAGTGTGACCAGAGAGGAGGGATTTAAACTTGCAGGGATTTAAACACCTATAGGCACCCCATGCGTGTTGTGCAAACCCCATGCATGGGGTGCATGGGGGTCAGTCATGGGGGTCAGTGAGTGCATGGCCAAAGTGGTGGGGTGGTGGGGCCTGGACATGGCCAAAGTGGTGGGGTGCATGGCCAAAGTGGTGAGTGGTGCGCACTCACCACTTCAATCCGATGCACTCACCAAAGTGGTGAGTGCATGGCCAAAGTGGTGGGGTGGTGGGGCCTGGACTGCATGGCCAGTGAGAGTGAGTGCCCCAGTGAGTCATGGGGGTCAGTCAGTGCATGGGGGTCAGTGAAATGAAACTCTGTCTGTCTGTCTGTTTGCACCGTGCAGAGGGGTGCTTTGACGCCGTGCACAGGTCAAACGGTACGGTCGAGGGGGGTGAAATTTTCGCAGCGTGTTGATGACGTCACGCGCACGTGCAGTGTCGTGTTTCGGGTCTCGAGGGGTGGATGGCTTGCACGTGGCACGCGCTGGAAAAAGGTGCTTTTTCTCCAAATTTTGCTCGGCTCTCAAGCTTGCTTCAAGGCATCGGCAGCCGGGTTCAATCGCCTTTGACAATAAAATGCATGACGATCGGCGGCGGGTGCCTCTCATTTGCAGATTGGCCAAGTTATTTGTTTTGATAAACAGAGGCGAATGAAGGTGTTGATTTTCGGTAAATAAAGACAGTTTTCAGTGCGCTTAACCGAATGCACCGCATTTGCCGCAGTGCGCCACATTTGTCCACATGCGCTATTTTTGCCCCAAATCGCAGGAGTTGTGAAAGCAAGCAAGGAGTTGTGAAAGCAAGCGGCTGCGCCACTTGCTTCGCGGCGTAGCCATAAAATGCGGCAGCAGCCAATTTGCTTTCGAATAGTGTTTGATTTAAACTGATCGGTCGTCTGGAAGCAGAGATATGGACGGAAACGTGCAGAAGAAAATTTTGAACATAAGAACTATTCTGAGGGCTTAGTTGTATGAAATTTGGGTCACACGGAGTCAAGTCAGGTCAAGATGGTCATCCCTGGTCACACTGGGTCAGTCCAGGTTACCTTCGGTCAGGCCAGGTCGTACCTATAGGTCACCTCGGGACCTATAGGTGCGCACTGCACCTATAGGTGCGCACCTGCAAGTTTAAATCCCTCCTCTCCTGTCTGTCTGTTTGCACCCCATGCATGGGGTGCATGGGGTGTCCACCCCCGAATGCATGGGGGTCAGTCCACCCCATAGTAATATAGATTTAGAACAAGTATGCTTTGTTGAGTCGTTTCATGCTCAATTTTTACTTAGCACACACCCTAAGAAGCAAAATAATCGGTGTTAAAATATCGTCATGTTTTGTCATTCGCGCGCCATAATTGCATTCATCAGTCTTCTGCTGTCAAATGTTTTTGCTTGAGAGGCGAGCTAACAAGTTTAAAGGGACCAGTTAGTAGAATTTGGCACCCTACTAACTGGTCCCTAACCGTGTACCAAATTTGAGCGCCATCGGTCAGTGCGCACGTGCAGGTGCGCACCTATAGGTGCGCACCTGCACCTATAGGTGCAGGTGAGGAGGGCACCCCATTTTGCACGTGCGCACGTGCAGGGTGCCGCTTCCAGATCTCGAGAACGGCTGGGCCGATTGTGCTCAAATTTGGCACATCGCTAGAGTCCGGTTAGTAGGGTGTCGTGCACAAGTCAGATGGAGGTACCACCTCGAAATTTCGCACGTGCAAGGTTCACCCTCTCGCTCGCTCCGTTATTCGCCCCAAAAGGCGTTATACTGGTCCTCTAATGACATGACCCTGAAAGGTCTTCAATAGACCGAAAAGGATTATAAAATAGAGTGAATTACCTAAAGGGCTTGGCTGGATGAATAATTGACCCTTTTATTAGTTCGGTAATTACGGAGCGAGCGTGCAGAAGAAAATTTTGAACATAAGAACTATTCTGAGGGCTTAGTTGTATGAAATTTGGGTCACACGGAGTCAAGTCAGGTCAAGATGGTCATCCCTGGTCACACTGGGTCAGTCCAGGTTACCTTCGGTCAGGCCAGGTCGTACCTATAGGTCACCTCGTCACATTGGATAGGCCTGGACCACGCTTCTACTACCACAACCCCTACCACCACCCCTACCACTACCCCTACCACTACCCCTACCACTACCCTACCACTACCCCTACCACTACCCCTACCACCAGTATAACGCCTTGAGGGGCGACTAACGGAGCGAGCGAGAGGGTGGGCCTTGCACGTGCGAAATTGCAAGGGGTACCTCCAACTGACTTATGCACGGCACCCTACTAACCGGTCTCTAGCGATGTGCCAAATTTGAGCACAATCGGCCCAGCCGTTCTCGAGATCTGGAAGCGGCACCCTGCACGTGCGCACGTGCAAAATGGGTCCCAACTGACTTGTGCACGGCACCCTACTAACTGGTCCCTAACCGTGTACCAAATTTGAGCGCTATCGGTCCAGCCGTTCTCGAGATCTGGAAACGACCCCTGCACGTGCGCACGTGCAGCAGCACCCCAACTCTGGCACATGGATATGCAGTGCCTAGTGGGTGCCTACCTACATTCCAACTTTCAGCGCAATCGGCCAAGTAGTTACCGAGATATTGCAACAATTACAAAACTGACACCTCTTCGTTTTGCACGTGGCACGTGCATAAGGGGTCACCCACATGCATCGGGAATAGTCGAATACTTGGTAGAAGGAATGAAGCTACCCTATAAAAATTACTGCGTGTAAATCGGTCAAGTGGTTGCTGAGATATAAGCCACGCAAAAGCGTCCGCACGGCCGGCCGGCCGGTCGCTCATACTCAGAAATTTCCGTTAATCTAAGGAAGGACTCCGCTCGCTTCGCTCGCTCCGTAATTACCGAACTAATAAAAGGGTCAATTATTCATCCAGCCAAGCCCTTTAGGTAATTCACTCTATTTTATAATCCTTTTCGGTCTATTGAAGACCTTTCAGGGTCATGTCATTAGAGGACCAGTATAACGCCTTTTGGGGCGAATAACGGAGCGAGCGAGAGGGTGAACCTTGCACGTGCGAAATTTCGAGGTGGTACCTCCATCTGACTTGTGCACGACACCCTACTAACCGGACTCTAGCGATGTGCCAAATTTGAGCACAATCGGCCCAGCCGTTCTCGAGATCTGGAAGCGGCACCCTGCACGTGCGCACGTGCAAAATGGGTCCCAACTGACTTGTGCACGGCACCCTACTAACTGGTCCCTAACCGTGTACCAAATTTGAGCGCCATCGGTCCAGCCGTTCTCGAGATCTGGAAACGACCCCTGCACGTGCGCACGTGCAGCAACACCCCAACTCTGGCACATGGATATGCAGTGCCTAGTGGGTGCCTACCTACATGCCAACTTTCAGCGCAATCGGCCAAGTAGTTACCGAGATATTGCAACAATTACAAAACTGACACCTCTTCGTTTTGCACGTGGCACGTGCATAAGGGGTCACCCACATGCATTGGGAATAGTCCAGTACTTGGTAGAAGGAATGAAGCTACCCTACAAAAATTTCCGCATGTAAATCGGTCAAGTGGTTGCTGAGATATAAGCCTCGCAAAAGCGTCCGCACGGCCGGCCGGCCGGCCGGCCGGCCGCTCATACTCAGAAATTTCCGTTAATCTAAGGAAAGACTACGCTCGCTTCGCTCGCTCCGTAACTACCCCTACCACTACCCCTACTACTACCCCTACTACTACCCCTACCGGCTACCACTACCCCTATTACTACCCCTACCACTACCCCTACCCCTACCCTACCACTACCCCTTCCACTACTCCTACCCTACCACTACCTCTACCACTACCCCTACCACTACCCCTACCACTACCCTTACCACTACCACTACCACTACCACTACCCATACTACTACCCCTACCACTACTACTACCCCTACCACTACCACTACCACTACCCCTACGCCCCTACCACTACCCCTAATACTACCACTACCCCTACCGCTACTCCTACGAACACTACTACCACTAACACTACCACTACCACTACCACTACCACTACCACTACCACTACCACTGGGTCATGTGAGGTGACAGACTCAGAAAATCCAGCTAAAAAAAGAGTTCCTAACCCTGCTCCTAGCCTCCTACTCGTTTTATTCAATTATTCTTAATCGTATTTGATGGAAATGGCACCTTGTGACAAATGTGGCGCATTGCGACAAAAGTGGAGCATTTGTAATTGTCGTTTTGCCATGCATCCTTCCACCGAATTGCACCTTTATCGGACAATATTTGACAAAGCTGTGCAATTTGCGGGCAAAAATGGCACCTCGAGACAAATGTGGCGCACTACGGCAAACGCGGTGCATTTGTGTAAGCACATTGAAAACTGTCTTTATTTACCGAAAATCAACACCTTCATTCGCCTCTGTTTATCAAAATAAATAAACTTGGCCAATCTGCAAATGAGAGGCACCCGCCGCCGATCGTCATGTATTTTATTGTCAAAGGCGATTGAACCCGGCTGCCGATGCCTTGAAGCAAGCTTGAGAGCCGAGCAAAATTTGGAGAAAAAGCACCTTTTTCAAGGCGTGCCACGTGCGAACCATCCACCCCCCGAGACTCGAACCTCGACACTGCACGTGCCCGTGACGTCATCAATACCCTGCGAAAATTTCAGCCCAATCGACCGTACCGTTTGACCTGTGCACGGCGTCAAAGCAACCCTCTGCACGGTGCAAACAGACAGACAGACAGAGTTTCATTTCACAACTCCCCAAATCGGTAGGGGTGAAATGAAACTCTGTCTGTCCGTCTGTTTGCACCGTGCAGAGGGGTGCTTTGACGCCGTGCGCAGGTCAAACGGTGCGGTCGAGGGGGCTGAAATTTTCACAGGGTGTTGATGACGTCACGGGCACGTGCAGTGTCGAGGTTCGAGTCCCGGGGGGTGGATGGTTCGCACGTGGCACGCCCTGGAAAAGTGCGTATTTCCTCTCAAATTTGCTCAGTCTTCAAGGCATCGGCAGCCGGGTTTGATGGACTTTGCAACTAAAATGCATGACGATCGGCGGCGGGTGCCTCTCATTTGCAGATTGGCAAGTTATTTATTTTGATAAACAGAGGCGAATGAAGGTGTTGATTTTCGTTAAATAAAGACAGTTTTCAAGGCGTTTAACCGAATGCACCACGTTTGCCGCAGTGCGTCACATTTGTCCACATGCGCTATTTTTGCCGCAAATCGCACAACTTTGTCAAATATGGTCCGATAAACGTGCAATTCGGTGGAAGGATGCATGACAAAAGGACAGGAATAAATGCACCAGTTTTGTCGCAATGCGCCACATTTGTCACAAGGCGCCAGTTCAACCAAATACGATTAAGAATAATGGAACGACGCGAGTAAGAGAAGGGTTAGGAACTCTTTTTTTAGTTTATCAGTTAATCTGATAGTCTGTGACCTCACATGACCCAGTGGTAGTGGTAGTGGGAATGGTAGTGGTAGTGGTAGTGGTAATGGTAGTAGTATTGGTAGGGGTAGTGGTAGGGGTAGTGGTAGTGGTAGGGGTAGTGGTAGGGGTAGTGGTAGGGGTATTAGTAGTGGTAGGGGTAGTAGTAGGGGTAGTAGTAGTGGTAGGGGTAGTAGTAGGGGTAGTAGTAGGGGTAGTAGTAGGGGTAGTGGTAGTGGTAGTGGTAGAGGTAGGGGTAGGGATAGGGGTAGGGGTAGTGGTAGGGGTAGTGGTAGGGGTAGTGGTAGGTGTAGTAGTAGGGGTAGTGGTAGGGGTAGTAGTAGGGGTAGTGGTAGGGGTAGTAGTAGGGGTAGTAGTAGGGTTAGTGGTAGGGGTAGGGGTAGTGGTAGGGTAGTGGTAGGGGTAGTAGTAAGGGTAGTGGTAGACTAGGGATAGTGGTAGGGGTAGTGGTAGTAGAAGTGTGGTCCAGGCCGATCCAATGTGACGAGGTGACTTATACGACCTGGCCTGACCGAAGGTGACCTGGCCTCACCCAGTGTGACCAGGGATGACCACCTTGACCTGACTTGACTCCGTATGACCCAAATGTCATACAACTAAGACCTCAGAATAGTTCTTATGTTCAAAATTTTCTTCTGCACGTTTCCGTCCATATCTCTGCTTCCAGACGACCGTTTAGTTTAAATCAAACACCATTCGAAAGCAAATTGGCTGCTGCCGTATTTTATGGCTACGCCGCGAAGCAAGTGGCGCAGCCGCTTGCTGGCGCAGCCGCTTGCGAAGCAAGTGGCGCAGCGCGTGAGGAGGGTGCGTCTGTCCGTTACCGAGGTCCCAACTTGGTGGTGCTTTGCGTGGACTACAGGCCAGACCGTTGCACCTAGCCCGGTGAAATTTGCACAACTTATAGATCAAGGATGCGCGACGTGCCTTTGAGGGGTCTTTTCTCGATCGGATTGATAGGGAGCGCGTGGCGCGTGCTCAAAAAGTGCAAATTCGCGTCATAGACTTTACATGTATAAATCGGCGTGCGAAATCGGGCGAAAACGGCTAATTTTGGCCGACACGGGTCCAGTTCCCGTGCAATATCTTGGTGACCAGGGGTCCGACCGGCACGTGGAAAACAGCATCGTGTACAGAATTGAAGGGGCTATTGAATGGTGTGCAATGCAGAGGATAGCACGCGCCACGTGCACCGGAGAGGGCACTTTTATTTGAAAAATTGCGTTTTTTGAGGGATTTTGGAATTAATTTTATTTTTAGGTGACCGTAAAATGGAGCGAGTTGAATCAACGCCTATTTGCAAGAGAAAGGTACCGCCTCTCATATAAAAATTGTGAATAGCTAATTGATCGACGCCAAGGTGGTACAAATCGCTAGAGAAAATGGTGTTTGTCGATGATGTGTCACTTTATTAATTACACGGGTTTAGCTGCATAACCTGATACGTTTGGCAATTGAAAATGGCACCGTTGGAAAGAGCATTCAATTCTGTCCAAGATTCACTCTTCATGTTTGCATGATGAGCAACAGTATTCTTAAAAATGTAAATGTTCCAAACCATTACATTGTCATTTTTAGCGAAATTCAGCGATGGCCCTCAAAAGACTTCACGCCAGTTTTCGAATCATTCTAAAGTAGAACACATGATAATACGACACGGGCACCTCGATGCGATGTATCTTTTTTGTTTCATTACAAAATGCTCGGCCGTCAAAAAGCAATCGAACGAAATGGATACCAACCAAATCGACACAGACCAAACCAATACCCAAGGGTAAAAATAACCCTTCTTCGCGTTGCGGAGCACGCGGGTAACCCTAGTTGATACTATTCAGTACATTTTTTGTCTACCATTTTCTTGAATTTTGATTCCAAATAGGCAATGTATCTGTTTTTCAATGGTGTTTTTATAATACCATTCTGATATCATCCTTTTTTCAGGCTTCAAGCAGAACTGATGACATTGATGGTAAGCAGTCATTTTTTTCTTAATTTCCCTTAGGTATTAAAATGTAGTTTTGTTCATGTTTGTTCATTGTTAAGGATTTCAATGAAATTTGTCACATTTTTATTTTGCTTTGTTTAAGTGTAGATCATAAAATCCATTATAGTGAAGTCTTCATTTGCTCTTCAATCTTCATCGCTTTCACATCAATGAATGAAATGAATGAATTCCACATTGCATTAACCCGCGCCGGGCCGGTGCTCTGAGATTCCGCGCCGGGCCGGGGGGGGGGGGTGTCTGAGCACCCCCCCCCATTCTAACTCGGCTCCTGGGCCACGTAGCGACACGCGGTAAGGAGCAATCGAAAGAACGCCCAAAATAAGGACGAAAACACTTCGGTCATCTTTTGGGTCAGGTCAAAGGTCAGGTCACCAGAGGTCACCAAAGGTAAAATGTTGACTATTTCAACATTTTGGAAACTGTCAACGGCTATCTCCGGAACCGATTGAGTTACAGCGCCGCGGAAAAGCGCATTCGATAGCCCTTTTACAGACCTTTCTGAGTAATGATCTCAGATTTGACCTCAGGTCAACGGTTTAGCCTTCAGAGGGCAAAAACTCCAAAAATAGCCGTTTTTACGAAAAGCGGTTTTTCGGCAATAACTTTTGACTCAAAAGAGCCATGACATTACTTTTGCCAGCATCGTGTTCCTCTCGTCGAGACGCGTCGAATGAACTATAATTTGACTTTGAAAGGTCAACTTGAAAATTTGACCTCAGGTCAAGGTCATGACCTGACCGGAAAAGGTCATGTTGCATATCTGTCGATCCGCAACGTCGAGCCGAACACATCTAAGGCGTTTTCAGCGCTCTAGCACGCCTCTATCAAAAGTTATTAGCGAAAAACTGTTAGATTCTGTTCGTGACCTGAGATGACCTCGGGGACATAACGAGGGGTCATAGCTGCCATTTGTGTAAGCGCATTGAAATTTGTCTTTATTTACCGAAAATCAACACCTCCATTCGCCTCTGTTTATCAAAATAAATAACTTGGCCAATCTGCAAATGAGAGGCACCCGCCGCCGATCGTCATGCATTTTATTGTCAAAGGCCCTTGAACCCGGCTGCCAATGCCTGGAAGCAAGCTTGAGAGCCGAGCAAAATTTGAAGAAAAAGCACCTTTTTCCAGCGCGTGCCACGTGCAAACCATCCACCCCTCGAGACTCGAAACACGCCACTGCACGTGCGCGTGACGTCATCAACACGCTGCGAAAATTTCAGCCCCATCGACCGCACCGTTTGACCTGCGCACGGCGTCAAAGCACACCTCTGCACGGTGCAAACAGACACACAGACAGAGTTTCATTCTACAAATAGTATAGTAGATATGCAAGGTCATGACAAAAAAGGCGCATTAATCATCCTTTGTGACATGCAGTCATCACCAAATATGTCTAATCCAAATTACTTTCCTCCTATTTGCCGTGGACTAGGCTTAAGCCAACCAACACCTGTAAATCCGTTATTACAGCATAACACACCATTTCACCTCCTCAACTATGGACCTTGACATGTCTAGGTACTAATCCCACTTCAACCTTTCCGGTTCGGCGTCCGTCATCTACTCAATGACCGTTCACCCTTGATCTGCGACAATGCACGTGAACTTCCCCTGACTGATCAACACACCCTACCGCCAGATAGTGATCATTTCAACTCGCCGACATCGAACATCCGCGACGACCGCAATGATACGATCCATGGGATTACATCCTTCGAGACAGATACACAATACACATCCCAGCGATCTGTCATAAACTGACCGTTCGGGCATCACAAACACAAACCCGACGACAGATCGTCGGCTCATGTGAACGTTTGGCTCGCCGGAAATCCGGTGGACCGTCAACCTGCAGAAGACACGCGATCGGCATGCAAAATACCGGGGGAGACAGGCATGGCCGAACCGCCGCGGGACGGGTCATAAACATGCGACTAGGAGCAGCGAGAGCAGCGCGACGGATCGTGCAGCGGGCCGGCGGTGACAGCCAAACAGAGCACTGTTCCATAGCGTGGAGAGGCAGGGAAGGGAAGGGGGAAAGGCTGGGGGAAGTGACGCATGTTCACGGATAAAGTAGATACATAAATACACTGAGAAAGCATACCGGGAGCCAGACACTCACACCTTCAAAAAGACAAAAAAAAATTACACATATGGGCAAACGAATCAGACAGAAAGACTGACTGAAAAACAGGCAGACAAACAGAACACAGACACAAGACGGGCTGAAAGAATACGGAAGAAAAATAGACAGCCAACCGAATGGGCGCATATACAGAAAGACATAAAGACACATAGACAGAAAGAATAACGGACACAGAAGCAGACAGACAGAGACACACATGAAGTCGCCCCGTTATCCTCTGAACCCTCCCTCACGCTGCCGACCCGGGGCCGGAGCCGGCGGATTACTCCATCCCGCCACCGGTTCAGCACAGCGCACGCAGAGTCACGGACAGACGAGATCCGGCGAATCTGCGCCCCTCTCAGACGAACTGAGCGGAGCGCCGGGGTCACGGCGGCGCTCAGTGGGGGTCTGAGACCCGGGGCGGCCCCAGGAGGTACTCAGACCGGACGGAGGGGCTTGACCCGCTTTGAGGATCAGCCGCCTGGATCCGGTGTTGGTTTGGGATCCGGTATGTGTACGCTGTGAAGGCCGGATGACAACGGAGAGAAGGGAGGGCTAATTGGCGGGTCGTATACGTGCATTGGTGGCTCAGTAGTTGCGAAGGACAGAGAGGTATTTAGGCTTCCGTTATTTAGATTTTGGGAATCCTGTTTTGTTCTTGGGTTGTTTACGGATCTCCCGCCGTAGCAAAGAAGAATGCATGACGACACCTCTCGACCAGACTTTCTCCTCTTCTTCATGCGTCATGCACGGCAGTGCTAAAATCAAGCCATGGAGCTCAGAAATAATTGTTATTCAGAGCAATGACCGACGATGGGTGCCTTGAGCCACGTGCAGTTTGAGATATCGTGATAGTTAAGCCGTATGTAAGCACACACACCTGCATAATAGCCATTAGCGTCGGCTGATTTCAGACCACCTGCGAATAACCCGCTCACATTCCCAGACAGAGCAATCCAACATAATTCCAATTCAACGTCATTCAACATCGAATAATTATGTCTAAGGGTGGGATGAACACATATTTACAAGAAATGCAAGTAACTTTTTATTGTAGTTGTTGAATTAATTGAAATTGACGCCTCGTAAGTCATCCATCTCAAATCTCAATGTATTCTCTCCTCGTTTCAGATCTTTCCTTTCATTCAGTCTTTCCTTCTGCATTCCATTTCCCGATGCCTTTTTCACCACACCTCTGCTTTAACCGTCCCGACAAGCGTCTACCCACGCTGCATACGGACCAGCGCCGGACGTCATACTACGAGCCTCTCACTGCGACCTTTCAACCCCGGTCTGATACATAACCATTCATCTTCTCTGTGCTACGGGTCATGACCCCTGGCATCCGGCCGCCCCCTTTGCCGCGCCCCGCCTCCATTAGGTACTACCCTCCCGCCCCTCTCCCTTCTCTCTGCCTCCTCTCTCTCTCTCTCTCTCTCTCTCTCTCTCTCTCTCTCTCTCTCTCTCTCTCTCTCTCTCTCTCTCTCTCTCTCTCTCTCTCTCTCTCTCTCTCTCCCCGTACCGTTCTGTGCATGGCCTCGCGCTGCAGCATCTCGTCCCTGCGCTGCTGCTCCTTCTCCTGCAGTTGCAGCTCGATGGTTCGCCGCTGCTCCTGCATCCTGCACAGCTGGCGCTCCACCTCCTGACGCTCGGCCTCCTCGGCGGCGGCCCGCCGCTGCTCCACCTCCAGCTGCTCGCGCAGGAGCCGCTCCTCCTCCTCGAGTCGCTGGCGGCTGCTCATCTGCTCCGCCATCCGCTCCTGTAGCCGGCGCAGCTCAGCCAGACGCTCCTGGCGGGCCGACTCGATGGCCGCGTCTCGGCGCTCCATCTCGGCAGCGTAGTCGGCAGACAGTCTGAGGGTGTGGGGAGGGAGGTCAGGGGACAATTCAGGGGGAGCGGGTAGTTGTCAGACAGTCTGAGGGGAGGGCGGGGAGGCCAGGGGACACTTTAGGGGGGCTTAGTCGGCAGGGAGTCTGAGGGTGCGGGGAGGGAGGTCAGGGGACACTTTAGGGGGAGCGGGTAGTTGGCAGACAGTCTGAGGGGAGGGCGGGGAGGCCAGGGGACACTTTAGGGGGGCTTAGTCGGCAGGGAGTCTGAGGGTGCGGGGAGGGAGGTCAGGGGACAATTCAGGAGGCGGGGGAGGGGTAGTGTGCTGGCGGAGAGTCTGAGGAGCGGGCAGGGAGGACAGTGGACAATTCAGACCAAAGGTAGCTGTTCTGAAGGTACGGACAGAGAGGTAAGATACCCGGATAAAAGCGTAGCGATGATGGCGGACATCAAGAGCCAAGTATATGGGCCATCAATACGATACTGGCACCAGCCACACGTTTCGTCTTCAATTTAAATTAAATGTCTATGATTTTAATCAAACTGCGTAATGAATCTCCAATAACAAGATCAATTGTATCAGAAGCATGGCAATTTAACTGGTTAACATCTGTTCCATCCACTAAATTGTGGTTCAATACACTGACTCAGTCCGGTGTCTCACCAAAACAACCCACCTACACAACACAACAGCATCTTTAGTCACCGACACACTACTCTCATCCCTCTAAAACCGGTCTCTCACCCGTCGGCCCCATCTCGGTGGCCCCTGCCCTGCACGAGCTGCACGTTTCCGGCTACACTGTCGGGCGCCAGGCGTGTGATCACGACTGCAGTCCCCATCCCACTCCACTGTCAATGGGGCGGCTGGGAGACTGGACGGGGGCGCGCCGGCTCCATAAGAGGAGGGATGGCGGCGCACGCGACAGCGCGACACCTTCCGCTCGAGAGGCGGCAGCTGGAGGAAGGGGTGGCCCTGTCTGACCCAACCCTGTGTTGTATAACATGGTTGGCAATGCACCCAAGTGTTCAGGGGCGCGCGACTGCTGTAATTGTATAGCTGTGACCGATGTATCCAGACGGTGTACAACACCGTTAGGGCAGTACGGGCCGCCCGGTACAGTTCCGTCCTGTGTTTACACCCTCTCAAAGAGCACTCCTACACTCTTGAAGCAAGTACGTCCTAAGATAATAATTTATCATACTGCAGAGAATGAAGTTTTAGGTCTGGGTGTCTATCAAAGATAAATTATCCAAAAACACGATATCGGTCTTCGCTAGAAACAAATTACGAACTAAGCCACGTCGGGTCATACGAATTACGGAGACCGTAATCTACAAAAGTCGCCGACACGAAGCCCTTTATCAGGCCGCCACTACAAACGATACCGTACAATCAGAGCACGCCAGGTCCCATCTGCCATCGCTGGCGGTCCGGCTGAGCCGAATTTCACACCGCAAGGCCCGGTTCGAGGACCGTGCGGGTTAGCCTCACCTGCCCACATCCTATATCTCACGATAAACGGAGCCACACGACAGCCAGTTCACACACACTCGGCTTCCCAGGGGCTGGTGCTGAGAACAACCCCTGTCTCGAGTGTATAGACATTGCAAGCGTAATGGGCTGCACCATTGGATAGATTTACTCATCCCATTTGCCGACCTTGATGTGTGACCCAAGGACCAGAGATCATGTCAATTTGAGAGACCATAGACGGGTCTACTCAGCACACTACCGAGCTCATATAGAAACAATGATCCAGTGCGACAGCACAAGCGGATGTTCGTGACCTCTGAGAGAAACATGCATTGTTCTGAGGTGTTGTGCCACCGGCAGCCGAAGATTTTCCCTTGACACTGTCAAAGCTGAACAATACGACAGCTTCCAACCGCACCAAGACGATTGGAGAGAGGAGGTGGATTCAGCGGCCAATTGGGAGGCACCTGCTCTAGAGTCGCAAGTCGGGCTGGGGAAATATTCTACCTCAAAATACGAAGGTGTTCTGGAGCATATTTTACCAATCAGACTTGACTGTGTAGAAGATGCGCTAACCCAGGCCGTTTTATTGTATGTACATGTGATAGATCCAATGGCCATGATTTACAGCTCTTACAGAGGAAGAGGTTCTGGGCCGAAAATGCCTATTTGGAACCAGCTTTAGATGCGTAGGTAATAGGTATACTGCTCCTTAGTCCCTCATTTGTCATATTTTACTTGGCCATTTTAACCACAAAACAAACAAAACCGTCGTAGTAATTTGTGCATCTCCAAACCAGATAGCATGTCATCGAAAGGTGCCCACTGCTCATACCAAGACTACCTTTTATCTAACCACCGGCTAGGCATTTACCAGACCGGAACAGGGTGTGGAGCGGATGTCGGCGATCCTCTGATAAATCGCCGCCTCTAGTGGTGAAAGTGATTGAGAGGGCACACCTGCTGAGGGCCCGGTCAAAGAACAGCCAGGACACTGACAAATGACGCCATGGAAGTGGCCTATCCTGCATTGGGGTGCCCACAGGGTGTCTCACATCCCACAGTCCGCACTCTCCACACTCATTGGGATAACTAGTTATCTGATAATATTCTCAGGCATGAGAGACGATTGGCTAAAAAAAGCGAACTACACTCACCATAAGAGGCCAGCGCGATCCGGCTACAATTCGAACGAAAAGTGACACAATCTCGTCTAACAGCTAACTCTCCGTCTAGCTGCGTCCTCTTGCAAGTTAATTTAGGCCCACTTCCAAGTTAATTTATCCTGCGATCCACAACCAACATAGCTTATCATCCTTAGACATAGCTCCTACCCATCACTTACTTGTCCTGCGCTGCGTCGTGCATCTTCAGCTCCTCCCGCTGACGCTGCCGGCTGGCCAGCTCCTCCTCCATCTGCTGCTTCAGCTTGGCCATCCGTTCGGCTCGCTCCCGCACCATCCTGCCGTAGAGGAGAGAGAACGTCAGAGGGGCGAACAGCGCAGTCGGATGTGCGGAGGATGAGGGACGGATGTTGTTTGGAAGGCATCACGGTTATATTTGCATCGGCTGGATTATGTCAAACGACCTGTAAAAATAGCAATCATGGAATCTGGTCGGTAGACTCAGATTCGCATGCGCCATGTGCGGCTTGACTGATAAAAAATGAGTGGATTATTCTGTGCACATTTGGGAAAAAGAATGCCACCTTGATCATACGCGAATTTTTCCCTTATTATAATGTAAAATAAAAAATATGCTATGGTACTGGTGCCGCGTGATCTGAATTAAAATAAGCGGTTGGCATGCACCATGTACCTACCAAGAAAACCTTAAAGACTGGCAACGTCATCAATTAATGAACACATCCCCTGAACATCTTTATCAGGATTCGCTTGCATTCAGCTGCCACCGGCCCTACCGCAAATCCTGGCGACTACCGGAGACCCATCCTTCCACAGACCACCGCTGGGAGCCGCGGCAGCTCCATTGACATTACATGCAGCTCAGCACCTACTGGTACATGCAGCTCCACACCTAACCGCCTCAATGACGGCCGAGCGGCAGCTATCTACGATGTCGCGCGTCGCGTCTAGGCACCGGCCGCACCCATCAAACCGTCATATCGTATCGTCCATCGATGGCCACATCGTTTCCGGCCGCTCCCGGCTCAGCGGCAGAAAAATCGAACGAAACTGTCCCCGCCGAGCTGACAGTAACAGGCCTAGCGGTGTAACGAACGGCATCAAAGGGGTATTTGCTTATCAAAACTCATCGATTACTCGTAAATCCAGGGATTGCGATAAGCTAATTCGGTCACGGGGTCGTTTTTCAAACCATGGATAGAGCATTTTTCGTATTCATGTGGTCGGTTTTCGTTGATTTTTTCCCCAGTCTGTTTGGCTGGTCGCCCGCGCCCTCACTCGCTCAGTCCGACAGCGACCCCACCCCCGCTCATCGCGTATTCTGCCGTGTCGGTGCGGCTCCGTCGGCATTCGAGGGCCGGCGTCGGCACTCGGCGCTCCCCGGCCGGCCACAGGGGCGGGGCAGGTGACTTCACCGCGCCGCCGCCGCCGCTGCTACCGGCGCCTCGCGGTGACATCGTGGTCACGGCACGAGGCGCAGGGATGTCCCTGGGACGGATGTGATCCGTCCCGATACTCCAATGCCTTACATGTTACCAAAAACAGCGAGTCTGAACGCCAAAATCGACGACAGAATGGTTCGGGGCCGCTGTATCCCATACACCAGCCGGTCAGCCGGCCGGCCGCGCCCCAAAGTCCTTCACTAACTTCCTCTGACCTGTACAAATGACATACACACCGCGCGCGCGATGGGGGCGCGATTGGAGCGCTACACCCCGCCGCGCCGACCGATGACGGGGCTGATGGCGGATGGTGGCTGACAGACACGCAGCGGCGGCTGTCACATCCGACACAGGTGTCGAACGATCACTGCGCCGCTCCTCGCCGCCGCCGCGCCGGAAACGACGCACCCGTGCGCCGGCGGCCGGGGATACCTCCGTGGCGCCAGCGGGGTGACGGGAAAGGGTTACCGCGAATATGCGGCAGGAAGCCAATGATGATGGCGAAGGTGTGGTAACGGCGGAGGCGCGGTGGGTGAAGGGTCAGGGCAGGGAGAGCATCCGTTCCGGAGCAGGCAGCGGGGTGATGTGCTCAGTGGAGGGCTGGGCGACCGATGCCCCGCTGAGATCTGATGGGGCATGGTGGGTGGGTCGGACTGGAGAGGGTACAGCGGCGGCGGTGACAGACGGATACAGACAGGGAGAAAATAGCAGAGACAGGCACAAAGACAGAGACAGACCGACAGACAGACAGACAGAAAGACAGACATGTGAACAATGAAACGGAAAGTCAGACACATAGACAGACACACACACAGAAACAGACAGGACAAACGGTCGCTCGCCGCCGCCGCCGCCTGCATCTTTTTGGCACTGTGGAGCTCAGAGAACGTCGCAAACATAGCCCAACAATGTCAGCAGCATGCAGCGAGGAGCGGCGGGGAATCTGACCGGACCCGTCTGAGAAACCTCCCAGCATCCATCACCTCTCAGCCGGACGGTGACGGCAGCCGCTGATAGCACTAAACGGCTGCACTGCATCGATCATACGCGACAGCGACGGCTAACTGATGAGCGGGCCACGGGAGATTCCATAGGAGCCAACGATGAATGCATGATGGGCCGCGGTGGCGGCGGGAAGTTTGTTATAAACACGACGTGATGTCAGGTGTCACATGACACAACAGATGACATAGCGCCAAGAGCCCAGGTGATGTCACACAGAAGAGTGTATCGCACCGTTCAACGGGCTATTCCAGTCGTAAACAACGTGTTACATCATGCATGAAATAAGACAATTAAAAGATGGGATATTGAAGCTTCAAATTAACAAGGAGCTTGTCTCATATACAATTCTTAAATCATGAGCAGGTGCTTGAGCTTCGCAGAAAATCTAAGTTTGACATCACTGGCCCTAAAAAAATGCACGAAAAAGGCTGTCATTAACCGTGTTTACATAGGGTTCCCTTAATCTTCCCCTATTTGTCTCTTAAATGTCCCTTATAAAGGAATCCTCTGTCTCCTTTACCTCGCTTCACTACAAATATGGCGCAACTAAGTCATTCTAGAAGCAGTTTGCAATTTTTACTTACCTTTAGGGCTCTCCCAAATAGCTTCCAGACTAGACACTGAGGTAAAAGTGATAGCACATGAAAGCTCAAAGCAAGAAATATCAGAAAACTATCTGGCATTTAACATACTTTAAACGGCTGAGCTATTATTCAAGTAGGCATGGGCGGCGCCACCGGGGGGGACGGGGGGGACAGGTCCCCCGCTATCGAAAGTTAGGGGGGTACAGTACCCCCCTATCGGCGAGGCCCGTTCAATAGTTGATAATAATGCATTATAGAGCTATCCGTCGCATTTAATGCATCGTTGGTTAATCAAGGCAGGTTCTGAATAAATATTGCTGTTGGGATGCATCGCAGGGGGTCCTGGCCATCTGCAAAAGGTGTGGAGCTGTGATGCCTGTAGTTATAAGGTGATCGGCAGGGCCTCGGGGATCGTGCCCCCTTTTTGGGGCGCCAGGCAGGGTTATTACTTATTACCTCCCCACCCCACTGCCAGACCCCATTGCCGATAAAACCAAGTTCACTGAAATTCCATAGATTTCCGTTACTATATGAAAATTTTCCATTCCTAATTAGTCAAATTCAAGCATGGCAGTTCTACCACAGGAACCATTTGAAATCTATGCCATTTAACCCCAGCACTTGTGGGGAGAAGTGTTCGGATAGATCACAGGCAGGACCAAAAAAGCACGCAGTAGCCCAAGACCTTATAATTGGATATAGCATCGGCTCCCTCTCGTCAAGGGGTTCGATAGCACTCGTTTTTTTCTGCAAAACTAAGTTCGGTCGGCGGCCGAACGGCTGGGGGTCTAATCGAGCCCCCCATCCCTCCTCTTCTTACGTCAGCGGCTGTGAAAATGCCATTACCAGCTGTTGAAACATGGCAGTTGCTTTTGCATGAGTGCACGAAAGGGTTTTAGGTACGTGATACGTGAAAGGTTCTACATGAAAATTGAGATACACCAGCTTATCAAATTGTGCTCACTGTGGTGCGCTCGGCTTTACCTTGACTAGTCTTTGAATTCTGGGGTGAAACAGACCAGTCAAGAAACCTGTTCCATAAGGAGAGCCACTAATGCTAAAGGGATGTGGGATGATGTTTCCAGAGACCTTCATTACCTCCCAAAGGGAGTGCCCCGCCATTTGCCAATCCCTGCTGTAGTTGTTACGATTGGAGGGTGAATATGAGAACGATGCAGGTCGCGCCAGCTCGATCATGACGAACACAATGGTGCCGACATCACAGCTCTACTGCCATTTTTGACGAAGTTAATCAACAAGCACCGGAATCCTACCCTGGGGCATTTCACCTGCAGAGGTCGCCGGACCTGAGACCCTTTCACTCATTTTTTTCAACGGTGCATGCGCTCGTTTTTCCCGCAAAGCTCTTGGCAAGTAAAATCAATCAGAAAGTGTGATCAAATAACGGCTGGTGACCTTCCATGACCTAGCATGGCCTTTTGAGTGACCACCGATGACATGACCACTGACGGCTAGCCATTAGCTGCACCCTGCCCGTTGCATATGGATCAGGTGGTGATGTCATGATTCTGAAATTATATTGCAATTTTGGCGCACTTGTCAGAGCAGAAGACATTCCCACTTTTCCTCCATGACTATATGATGGTGAAGCCCTGAAGCTGACCAGACGTAAGATCGAAAATTTGAAAGTACGAAACGTAAGAGTAGCTGGCACTGCTACTCATACCTAAGCAATTCGCAGCTTGTAGGAAACCAGCTTTGAGTTGGCAAGACTGCAAATTTTAATTTAGAGGCAAGGATGCTTGAAAAGGTGATCGATCTTAGGTGTCCTAGGATAAGTTTGGAAACGGGATGCACTATTCGATGTGTTTTGGGCCTTGCCAAGTTTCGCGGCGTTACGTGCCTCGTTTTTTTTTTGCATACACGATCAGTATCTACTTTTGGGATTTTCGATTTTCGGTCCCCGTCCCCCCCTATCGAAAACCCGTGGCGCCGCCCCTGCAAGTAGGTGTAATCACATCCACGGCAATATCAGAACACCGCACCTGTCGAATTTCTGCCTTGACTTTCTGCCGTTTATGCGTTAATGCCACTTAAAAATCCTCAGTCGGCGCACGTGCGCTTGTCGAGTCGGGGACCACCAGTCGGACGATTCGGAACTGCCGGCCAATCAGCACGCCGCTTTTGTGATGTGTTAGTTTGAGAACCACTGGATATGGTAGCGTAGCAGCTTTTGGAAAGGCGCTACGCTACCAAATCCTCCCCTATTTGTCGCTTAAAGAGGGAATTGAAGGGCAGGATAAAAATACTTCAAAATATGAATTGTTGAATTTCGAGTATTAAATAAGCCCAATTTATATTGTTTACAGCATAAACGATGCTTTGTATGCTTCTAACAACAATAGCGCCCATAGCAACGTTACACGCGATCGCTATGATGCCTAAAATTCGATCTGAAAATAGGGGAGAAATAGGGGAAGATTAAGGGAACCCTATGTAAACACGGCTATTGAAAGTGGTTGAGCGCCGGGTAGCATCTTGTGCGAAGGTTTGTCCGAGCTCATTCGCCTTGTGGAGTCGGAGTCGTGTCACGTGACACGCAACAAGCGCCGGCAATGGGCATAAATGGCGCATCCATTGCGTGACAACAGCATGGGTGCGACGGCTGGCAGCTTGCAAATTAACAACACTTCTAAGTCAAAACTCCAAATGCTACAGTTTTTTTTTCCTAAAAAAGGCAACTAAGGAAGACCGTTCCTTCGTGCCCTTTCTCGGAGCTTTAAATGTTAATTGTAAAAGCAGTAAAAGTGAGTTTCACTAGAAATGTTAGCTCCTAAGTCAAGGTTTCCAACCAGGAATGGGCCATTTCAAGAGCGTAGCTCAATCAAAGAGCATCAAATTGAAATGAATATCAATAACGTAGGCTATGCTACTATAATACCATACTTCATTTATTTCATGGTAATTTCGTGGTATTTTATGACAATGCACAGTGGGGATTTTTCCGATCTAGCACGTATTTATTCGTAGAGGGCAAACCATAGGTAGAATTGTAGCCAGATTGTGCACAGATGTTGGCTGGTGTGTCCTGGTGAGAATTTTACCTGTAAATGTGCATAATCAACATAGTATAGGGGGTTCGATTGGACCCCCGCTCAGCCGTTTGGCCCCTGATCAAGCTAGAGCTTCGCGGAAAAGTCAAGCGTGCTGCCTATGACGAAATTAGGCCGAATATATCCAATTTCAAAGTCCAAGGTCATAAGCTGACTTTCCAAGTCAGTTTAATGACCCAACTAAAGTTGGGAAATCGAGACCTCTTGAAACTTCGCAAAGTTAGGGTGTTACGGGGTATTTTGGGGTGCTGATCACGAATTTCATGTTAGTTTTGATCACAGACGATGTCTTTATGCATTTAGGCCAGGTCGGGTCAGGTCAGGTTAGATCAATTAGTAGGCGTCCTGCCGGCCATCCATAGAAGTGTCACCTACTACTGATAGCTTCGTAACATGGAACGAAGGCACTAGAACTACTTCGTAAATATTCAAATGGCTGCTAAAATCGAAATCAGCACCAAAAACTACCCTAGAAACAAGTAAAACTCGAAAAAGTGAACCAAGGTCATCAAAAGGTCAATGACCTTGACTTGACCTTCACGTGACCTTGACACCCACCATTATGCATGGCACCAACATCATTTCACATATTTGAACGTTTAAAACCACAAAAAGACTGGAAACCGCGGATAATGTGAGCTGGCATACGCCGAATCGCGATTCCGGCCAAACATGGTCTCGAGAAATATGCCACAGGTCAAAGGTCAGTTGGGTCAGAGTCATGAAATTTTTAGGTTAGATGTAAAATTGATGATCTCGAGGGTACCGAAGGTTTCGGCGCGATCGGCCGCTTTTTGCGCGAGTAATTTGCGGAAAACCATGGGGTTTTATCCGACCCCGTCCCTCTCCCCCTCCCCACAAGTGCGATGGTTAATACGGTTACGGTATGTATAATTTACGCTTGTCATCCTATTCCTAATGAATGTGTCTCAGAAAATATGCATCATATAAATCACGAAGTAAAATTATTCGCCTATGTCCGGAACATACCTATATCGTGCTGTTTGCCCTAGCGCTCCTCGAGTGGGGTGTTAACCCGCGCGGGGCTGGGGTCTCCAGCCGAACGCGCGGGGCTGGGGGGGGGGGGGTAAATTTTACCCCCCCCCCCTGTTATCTCCCGAACTAATGGTCCGATTTGGAAAATTCAAACGCCAATCGAAAGCTCTCATCACGAACTACTAAAAACATGTACTTAATTTAAAGTTTGAGGTCAAGGTCAAGGTCAGGTCAAGGGTACAAATTGCAAGTTTCTACAGTATCGGCCTTGCACCGTAGTTACCGAAGAATGGAGTCATGGACTGAGACTGATCGCCCAAAACGTGTTCTTAGGCTACCAAGACAATATTCGTTGCATACAATATCATTCAGAGGTCAAGGTCAAGGTCAGGTCAGGTCAGGTCAGGTCACCAAAAAACAAAATATAGAAAAGGGCATGTGCGACACATGTTTTATGGGTCATTTTACTCATATAATTCAATAGGCACACTCAATAAGTGATATGGACCACCTCTGGATGAATTTCAGGTCGAGGTCAGGTCAAGGTCAGGTCAAGTGAGGTCAAATTTTGAAGTTGGTTGTTAAGGCCTAAAAAGGTGTCTATCTGATGCAGTTTTTCACGGCGAATCGAATGGTGCTATTTTTGTTTCCGTACGAGGTCTAGAGCTTCCAAAAAAGTCATTTTTCAAAAATTTTGTGTGTCGTGACGTCATAAAATTTTGAATAACTCCCACATTTTTGAACCGATTCTTCTAATATTTGGTATGTAGCTGCACATAGACCACTTCTATGACATATATTCCGGTTTTTTCGATAGACTCAAAATTTTGGATTTTAAAATGATTTTCCAAAAAAAGTTAGTTTTTTGAAAAAATTTAGGCCAAAATCCAAAATTTTCAAAAAACCGAGATAGCCATTTGATAGACAAAGTAAAATTACGTATAACCTTTTTTGTTACGTCTTGATTCCTTTAAAAATGAAGATGTTAGCGGCGTTTGAACTTTTGCCGTTTTTGAGGCGAAAATGGCGAACATGACGTCACTAAAACGTCAATTTCTCAAAAATTTTCCGACGGATTTCGCTCAAATTTTCAGGGAACGTGTCAAATTGATGTAAGAAAAGGTACTGAAAGTTTGGCGGCGCTGCGCGCCGCCGTTTTTGAGATATCGCAAAAATTCGCGAGGGGGGGTAAAATTTACCCCCCCCCCAGCCCCGCGCGGGTTAAGATACTCTAATGTGAATATTCCGTGTTCAGGCAAGTTTCGGCAGCCAAACTAGGCGTTGTCTTGTGCAGAAGAAAGTGGCGAATTCGATAGGATATATTTCGGAGTGGAAAAGTGTGGAGAACATTGTTGATTTCCTACATTTATTTAGAATACCATTCCTTCAATATGGTGTCTGTAAGGGTTTTTTGTAAAGGGCATTTTTGTGACCTTAGTAAGGTTGTGGCATACTTTCTGTTTGCCATTCCATTCCTAATAAAGGTGCGTTTCAGAAGACATGTAACTTTAAGACCTCGCAAGATTAAAACCAACAGGACAGGACAATGAAATTGAGCTATACTTTCGGGCCTTGCTGAGCCCATTGAGTAATCACGCATGAATGTGAACTTTGGGCGCATTTTCCCTAGTTTTGCTGTGGACATACAGATAAAACAATGCTATATATGAAAAATTCAGACATTTCTTAGCCCTACTGACACAAAAAATAAACCAAAATCCAAAAAATATTTTTTGAATTAATAGGCGCTAGATCGAAAAAATCCCCACTGTGCAATGGCTTAAACTTTTAATGTTTCTTTTTCAATCTCTTCAGCAGTGGCTTAAGAAAATGTTCTCCCTTTCTCACACGAAGCAGAGTACAACACTGCTGCCGCATGAGTTGAGGAACATACATACGTGACGTCCCGCAAGGTTTAGACGGGGACTGAGGGAGCATCTGCTGGAGAAATAGCGCTCCGACTGAGACTGGACGCCGGCTCCGAGAGTTTTCACTGTGTTCACTGTATTCTGGTGTCAGTGATCTCGTGTTCGTGTGTTGTGTTATGATACGTGTGGTGCACTGTGCGGGTATGTTTGTATGAATGTGCGCTGTCACCCCTTCAGCATGCAATGACTCGAGACATGAATAGCCGCTGCTTTCGGTGGACGTGCCCTTCAATGAGAAATAAATAAAAAAACGTAAAAATGCATCCATTTAGCCACGAACTCTCATATTGTCTCGGAAACGCGCCTGATTTAATTCTTCATTGCAGGCGCCAGAGAAGAGAGAACGATGTTTACACTTGAAAGCGAGTCGACCGAACGCTGCCAGCTGGCTAAAACAGCTGGCCTTGCAAAATCAGCAGTCATCTGACTTATACCCAAACTCCACAGAAAATCAAACCGGACTCACGGCAAGATATCATCAGTCTCGCATTAAATGGCAATGACCATGTGAAGAAATAGGATGTCATATTTCACCGTACGGCGGTCATTCAGGCTATCGATGCGATTGGATTCCATAGAGCACACGTTATAGGCGGTCTGACCACCAAGTCACCCCATCATTCATGGCTGTATGTCTGCAACTCACAGAAAGTCTGTAATATGGATACCATGAACATGTGGCCAGGGATGCAAGCTATGCCTACCGCAGCGAGCGCTCGAATATCGACTGTCAGCAGGAAGCAGAACAATGCCCCAGGAACAATAGCAGAAACACTAAAACAAAAATCCCACACTGCCACTTATGACCATGCCATGAGTTCACGAACTAATTCAGGAGAAATTCAAAGCGAAAACAATACCAGGCGTCGGGCGATGTCCGTATGTCCATAAAACGTCGGCAGCGTACCCAACAATGGACGTTAGGAATGTGGCGGTGCCCGAGCGACGGGCCCTATATTCCTGTGGCTCCTCCTTTTCCGGCGCCCTGCAGCGGGTCAGCATGCCTCATCACCTATGCCCCACGTCTCGCGAATAATCGTTCCTCAGTGGTGGAGACATTCCAAATTCAACGGTCGCCAACGCAGCTACCAGTTGTCACAGCGCGTTTTGTCGCCACCCTGGTACACTGCTCAGCTGTGCGAACCCTGCTCCTGCTTACTTCTGTCCGGCGTCATCTAACCGACTTATTTATTATTTCGTCACGTCGCGAAATCACGCTACCTGACACCAGTTCTGGCCACAAAACAGCGTCCGCGGAGGTGCACAGAGCATCGTTTCCACTTTACTGCGGCATAAAACCGGGATAAAACGACCCGGATCCGTGTTGGAATTGCTGCATTTCGAGCGACTGAGGCGGTTCCGGCGAAGGCGCCCAGTGCCCAGGGGGTCCCACGCCTTGGGCACGCGCCGAGAGCCAATCAGGGTGCAGGATGGGCAATGGGCACAGTGCACGCTGCACATACTTCTCCCCGCTATTGGTGGATGGTTTGGAGAACCAGTTAGACGGAATGGTAGAGGTGGATTCAAAAATTGCATAACGGGCAACTCAGATGATGCATCCCGGGCGGCAGTTTTCAAACTGTCAGACATTGGATGTACATAGATGCAGTGTTAATTTGTTTTCCCGATTAACATCACTGAATAGCATTCCATCTCATTCTGCGCATTAGCAGCAAAATTCACAAATTATGTCTTGAAAATCAACAGTTTTAAAGAACAAAGCAGCATAGGTACGCAGAGTTATAACATCCAAATTAAAATCCAGTTTTACAGATGGACAATTCCGCAATAGGCCAAAAATGCCTCGCTGGCACAGTTTGCTCAAGATCCGGTACAAGGCATCCGGTATACATACATATAAGGCGTGAACAGTAAAAATAATCCCCTTTTGAGCGCTTCATACGGACAGTTTACGACCGCGCCGACGTGGGGCGAACTGCGATCGGACAGCTAGGGCCTTAGGAACATATTTATCATAATAAACAGGTGTAATGCCTCGGATTTTCCCCGTGATACCAGGCTTGATGTCTCCGGGATTAGTTTTTGACGAATCTGTGGACAGATTTTTGGCACTAGTCGGATTAAAACCCTAAATGTTTCCAGGAAACCATTATCTGTCGAACGGCGATGGATCATAGCACTGAAGTCGACCTTATCTTTCTGGGTTGATGTTTGAGATAACAAAGTGCTAGCTTAATCGTAAACTGAGGCTATCAGGTGAATTTGTGGGATCATTTCTCCAGAAACAAGTGCAACCCATTTCAGCGTAAGGGAATGGTAGAAAGCGTATTTACTGGCCTATGCTATTCACATTTCTAATGATACACATGCTGAAAACCATATTCTTCCTTAGACGGACATATTGATATAGAAAAAGAGAAACTGCCAGCTCAGCAACAGGAAAACATTTACACAAGTCAAGAAATTCACATAACCCGAACAGGATTCTCACTAAACTGTTAAACAGCGTCGGTGGGCTCGAGTCCAACTGCAACAAGCTATGACAAAGCACCAGCTGACACGCAACATACAAATGACATTCATTTCCTTAATTAAACCCGTTTTCTTGCATACACAATAGTCTATTGAACGCACCTGACAACTGTGAGCCACTCCGGTATGACAAAGTGCCGTCGCCCGCCAGCACCGCCGAATGCCTACGTAACTTTCGCCGAATGCGGTAACATCATTGGTCGCACTCGCACCATTGTTCTGTATTTGCGACAGTGAGGCTGCCATTGCACGTCGCGAAACCTGCCATGGATTGCCAAAGGGCTTGCAATGGTTTGTCTTAATTAATATCCACTACGGCTAGTTGCGAGATCTGAAGCGGCTCACCATGAACCTGCGAGGGCTCGCCACGGGACCTACCGCGAGTCGTTACGGACCTGCACTTGATCACCCAGACCCTGCCGTGAAATACCACGGACCAGCAACGGTTCGACACGAGACCTGCGGAGGCTCGCCACAGGACCACGGACTTGCCTACAGCGATGGCTCGCCACGGACCTGTCGCGGCCGTATCTTGGCCGAATCTGCGCCAGGCGCCGAGGGCGACGCAACGAAAAATGGCCACTTCATTTGGCCCCACTTTCCTGTCCACCTAAGGCTGGCCGCCGAGACGGGGGCGGCACTGGTAACTGGACACGACCTCTGTTAAACATCAGCAGACGTTTTTCACCCAGCCGTTAACACCATGCCAGTGCCGAACAGGACATCCTGCATGGCGATCCACTGCCCAGCTCATGACACAGAGGACGTCTTTGGCAGTTTTTCACGTACCTACAAGGATGCGATTTACCTGTTGTTTTCTGCCCAATTAAGTCCATCGTCCTAGTGTCGGTTACGCAACTGGGCAACGTTTCCCGGTTGTGGCCAGCCGGTACGGGTGATCACCAACCGGGAAAACGTGTCTGCCGATCGGGGCAGACGGCAAAAATCGGCGGATCGATACCCGCTAAGGCCAAAGTAGTTTTCGACCGCGGCCTCAAGTAAGACTGTCGTGAAGGCAGCCGGGGCACCGCAAAACGGTACCACCAGCCACTGCCGGCCCGGGGATTGGATAATACCTGGTACGGTACTAGCAGGTGACATGACCACATGCAATCTATTTATTGGTAGGAAATGTGTACCACAGACAAGATGTATTGGATCGACAGGGTTGTCAAAGCTCAGTAAAGGAATATGGCGTCGGGAGCCGGAATAATGTGTATTGCCATACAGCATATACGAACTCGTATCTATGCGTAATAGATCTATTGTTATCGTAACTGCAATAAAAAAGTTGAATACAACGGAAGCCCGGTGATCAGTAGATAAAAATCTACTGCAATTGCGAAAAGCACAAAATCGTTGGAAGGAAGGAATTTCTCTCTTTTTTTTTTTTTTTGTTCTAGAAAGACTCAAACCCCTAAGCTAATATTGCATATTACACATCATATTGTGCGCATTTACGCGTCGCTGATTCACAGGTTGACGTTGAGCAGATCACATCAGCCAGCTGAGGTCCGGGACTATTTTCAGCCACGCGCCATGACCTCGACACATCCCCCGTGATTAACTACCAGAAATCCCGCTCCAAGGCGAGAGCAATATCACCTTCCCAGCGCCAAATCGGAGCCGCGGAACGGCGCCGGATGCCCATTTCGGGTCGCTCGATCCGCACCGTTCACACGTCCCGGAGAACACGAGACGCGGCTGGCAGCATGTCGCGCCGGCCGTGACACGACAGCGGTGCTGTTCGGACGATTTGTCAGCGTGTGCACACCCGCGCACGATGGCAGTTCTTTCCTTCCTGGGAGTCGGCACGCGCGCCGTCGTCCCCTCCGGCCGTCACTGACCACCATCCCGGACATCAGACACGTGGCAATGTCACGCCTGTCGCGTTACACCATCAAGGTGGTTATCTGGGAGCGTGTCACTGCCGGACGCGTGATCTGACTAGGCACCTACCCAGGATGGACGGTCTATCGCGGAAGGTAGTTGGCCGGGACAATGAACATTACCCAACAGAAGCTGAGACATGACACATTGCTCCATTTGAGCTCCGCAACGCTCCACGCTCTTACCGAACAAGAACTCCACTTTTACCAGATCATCTATCTATCCAGCCAGGCTTCCCGGCCAGAGCGCCCTCCTTTTAGGCCACCGACACCGACCCAGCCTCAGGGGCCATAGCTCATCAGGGAGCTGTACGGCGTACAACAGGCCGTGGAAAACCCCGCGACAGAGCCCACTGAGAGAGCCCATACCGCCGCCGCCGGTCGGCCGACAGCGACACCAGGATCCGCCGAGTTATAGTGCGCGCCACGGCAGCAATCAGAGAGCCAGGAACGCGGCCGGCGCGGCGCATTGTAGTCGCTTTAGCAGCTCCCGCGGCAGCTGGGAATCCCGCCCAATGTAGCGCGGTGGGCGGCCCAGAGCGACGGCTGCTGAGTGTCGGCGGTGTCGGTGGCAGGGAGGGTGGTCACTGTCCGTCATGGACAGCTCGTAATCGGAGTTGACTCCACGGACAAAAGACAAAAGACCAAAGAAAAGTAGAGAAATGGATGGTCTAGATTTAGGTCCAGAATCATAAAAACCGAGCTATCGAAAATAAAATCGGAAGCAAAATAAAGACGGTGTGTGACAAGACTAGCATATAAAGAAAACTTCAAAATCAGGAGCAGGTGGTGGATGGAGAAAGTGGCGCTGGTTGACAAATTATCAACCATTTCTGACGAATCGAAAATAAAGAAGCTCAATAACTCTTCTCCCATTCAACTCCAGATTTATCTCCACTAATCAGTTACCTCCGAAGCCGTGGGTAGGAAAAGCCTGCGAAAAAGGTACCGCCTCACTAGACGCCCAATGCCACCCCAAACTCGGCATCGCAGCACCATCCCGGTCCCGGATGTAGCCGACAGGTGACGAAGCATGCCGCCCATCGCCCAGAGACCCGCCGTACTGCGCACATCTCCAGGCGGCACGGGCCGCCCTCCATCGACACCTTCAGCACGGGCGGCGGCGGCTCGAGCGGGGGCGGGGGCGGCGGCGTGCCGCATCCTGCTCGAAATGGTCCCAATTCGCCGAACAGATCAAGAGCGACGGGGCCGACGGCCCCTGGGCCACTGCGCAGTCTACAGCGAGGTCGGCGAGGGCGTCGGCGGACCCGCCCGCCCCTCCTCGCCGAGAGACCACGCCCACTTTTCGGTGCAGAGCACAGGCGGGGCCGCGCCGGCGGTGTGATTCATCCCAAATAAGTCCCGCTCACGACTTACAATATTGCATCACGAGTTCCGGTTGTACGGCGCCGCGACCGTTTCGTTTGACGGAACGTCCACATGCCAAGGCGCGATCAGACGCATCAGTCTGTAGATGCTGACACGCTTGCCATTTGAGCTGGCACGCTGAGTGACCATCCGTGTTCCCTGCTCAGCTCAGCAGCGAGCTGTGAGGGCCGGTATCCGCGTTCGACACGGCGGGCACAGCTCTCAGGGAAAGCCAGGAAAATCCACGGCGTGTCTACAGACGAGTGCCAATGGCAGCAGCGCCGATACTATAGCGGTCCACGCCCAGTGACCGACGTGTGTCGGGCAGTCACGGCTTTCAGTCAACATGACGCAAGGCCGTCTGTCGTCAGTGATGTAGGCGCGTATGTATCAGTGATGTAGGCGCGTAGGTCATGTGGAGGCGGTCCACGTAACGTGTGCTTTGTTTGAGTGGCGTGAGTTTGACAAAGAAACACGCAAGCTTTGTGTAAGGACACTTCAACGTTCAGTAAAAATTGATAACGCAAGCATGGATCATGATGGAAAAAGAGATAAGTCCCTTCCAAGATAAAATATATCGCGATGAAATAAAAAAGTTAGCACGTGGCCAATTAGTTTTTACAGCCACAATGACATCAGACGAAGAGATGACACAATTACAAATGTCCATTGGAAAATAAAAACAGAAATATCACAAGCTGAGCTCATCGTTGTTGGACATAAAGTTAATTGCTGTTAGCGTTAGCATTGCAAGCCCATCGTCACCTACCACACCACCAGCAGCGGTAGCAGTTGGCAGCAAGGACTTTGCCCTTGAGACCTTACCCACTGTCGATAAACGTTAGGCACTGTCGGTTGACAAGCGGCTGCAGCCGTCAGGTCGATTATGAATTCCATCCGATCATTCTGGAATACGGAGCCACACGCACAGCTGCAGTCTCCGAGCCGGGCTGAGCGGCGGCCGACCGAATCGGGCGCCGCAGACTCGGTCAGGTCCCCGACAGAATCGTCTCCGGTCAGTCGACATCCTGATGGCAGCGGCAGATAACGGCGCTGACCGGTGCTGAGCACAGCTGTGCGCCGGTGTCGGCACACATTGCGACCTCACGACCCGCCTGGGGTGGCAGTGGCCGGCAGCAGCCGGAGGAGCATCCGCTTCCAATCCCCCGAAGGGCCGGCACGGCCGGGATCGCTCTGATCGTGCCCCAGTCCAGTACCCGCCGCACGGCGCAGGAAGTCGCCTCCCGGCTCATTGCAGACATGGAAAAACGGCACAGAACGTGCACCGCACCGGCGCAAACCTTTGAAGTCGTGCTATAAACGACACCAAGAGCGGGCAGTGGGCACGATAGGAAACAATCCACTGAAAATCCGCAAGCAGCACTCCTCGGAAGCTTTTGTTGGACGTTTACTTCCTACCCACTTATTTCTACGGCGCAATTTCAAAGCATCCGCGCCTGAACAATACGCTCACAGGTAGTTTTTCCACCTTCCTGGACCCGTTATGCGGCGCTGGACCGTTCGCGGCGCCCCTTTGAAGTCGATCGGCACATCCGCCAGCTGCGTTTGTAGTTGGTGTCACCGGTGTCGGCTGTCGGTGAGACCCGTGTCGGACGTGTCAAACACCGTGTCACCCGGGTTTGACAGCGGCGGGTCGCTCCGGAGCAGACCGAGCGGCTCCGACCTCCGCGAGATCCGGCTCGGGACAGCGCTGGTGTTCCTATATGTCACCCGTCTGTGTCGATCGAGGCAGGGCGGATGAGTCAGCCAAAGGTAGGTATTTTGCGTGTCATGCGACACGCTAATGGTGCGGGTTTGCCATCTATTAATTTCGCTTGTAAAAAGTTTTAAAAGCTTAGATTGATGACAGCATCAAAGAAATGATTATCAAGAGTTAGCTGATAAGCTGGGCTGGTCCGACAAATCAGGATACATGTTCAAATTTGATGTAAGTGATGCAACACCGTTCTGTATTTTGAGCTCGTGGAAACCAGTGACCAAAAGAAATTATCCGTTTTTGTTTGCGTTTCATAAAGAGTCACCTAGAACAACAGGGCACACAATGCTATCCACTGGTTATCAGATGAGCCGACATGCAACGTCCACTGCTAACATTCGCCACATCAGATACGGCAGAACAGCACCATTTTCGTCGGCCGCCAATGCATTGGCAAAGGCACACTCACGGATCTAGGTATCCGTACCTACTCAGAAGCATGCTAATCCACTTCACGTCTAGGTCAAATCCTGCTTGTCAGCATGAACCATAAAACCCCATCCGCATTTTTATCACAAACTGCTTCAATCCGAACTCTCCGAAAACCTGGCAATCAATCACTCGACCGGCTGTCCAATCGGACAGCGCTCGCAACTCGCATTCCACTTTCTCTGCTTGTATCGCAACTGTGCATGGCCGACATCCTAACAGTTCTAATGGGTGAAACCCGCCGCGGGTGTGCACCTCACGGCGAGCCAGGGCGGCCGCAGCCCGGGGGTTGGCACGACCCGAGAGAAACCAACCCTCCGTTCATCGGCATGGCTCCACTTTAAGGAAAAGGGCCACCTTCGTGAAATATGAAGATATCGTTGTTTTTCATTTTGACATTATTATTTTTCATTTTCTTTTTAAAACTGGTGCCAGAAGTGCACAATTCGCGAAAAAGTATTTAAAACTATTTAACATATTGGTACTATGTTGATACTCTCTACGGTACCTACTGTATGATGGCATAGCGATGACGTCACACTCAAGCCAATCAGCGTTCAGAAGACAGACTCGTCGGATTGTGTCAGATAAGCTGATTGGTTAAAGCTGAGCTGGTTGGAGCTGATTGGTGAAAAACCAAAGCCTCGCCGCGGGTGGCTGTATTGTCGGATAAGAACGCATTCCTGGGATAAGAACGCATTCCTGGCGTATTTTCTTTTAAAATTGCCGATAACTACGAATGGAGGCCGAAATCGGCCGTAAGGAGGTAGACAGATAGGTTTTCGGACACGGGCTACAAGATGGCTATCTCAGTTTCAATCCCCATGTTAAAGGTGGCCCTTTTCCTTTAACGACGGGTCGTGGGAGAAAGAGAACATCGGTGGCGTTTACACCACGAGAGGCGAGGTGGTTGGTAACTGGCACGGAGGAACTGAGTAGGTATTGGGTTGACCTGCGTAGAATAATTCGCGATCACGGATTGGCCAATAGCCGGCAGCACTTTGTCAAGGTCAACTGGGAGAGTGGAGCTACGAGTACTCTGGAATAGGTCAGAAGCGCTGAGATGGCCAAAACGTAAGCACAGTTGTCTTGTTATTGTAAACATTTCGAGTCAAGCATACTCGATGTGCGCTGACAGCTCTACAGAATGCTTTCGATTTGTCACTGATTTTCGTTTCCGACGTTTAGCTGGTTGGCCCTTCGCTAGCGTCAGCTGTTCGATGCTGAAGGTAACTAAGAAAAACAGCTTCTATAAGCATATGCTGTGTGCGTTCACGCTTCTATCAAACTGTTATCAAACGGTCTTAAAATGTAGACCTAGCTTTTACCTCAAAACAGCTGTTGCGTATGCAAGCCCGCTGTCTCCCTTTATCGTTTCATAACACCTGTCAAGTAATTACAAATGTCGGATGACGCATTAAACGCTCGGTATATCATCCCTGAATGACTGCAGCTCCACAATGACCACACGTCTGCCACGTACTCGCCATAAAAATGCGGACGCATGTCCAACACCCGGCTGGGCGGCCTGGCGACGTTAGTCATACCCAGCCGACCACATCCTCAGGGGGCAGTGCAGAGCGTGTTCCGTTTATGTTCCCTGTCAGCTGGGGTGTCACCCGCTGTGTCACGCCGGGCAGCGGGATCACAGTCGGAATAGGAGTCAAAATCAGCACGCAGATCTATCAGATCAGTGACAAGAGCGATGGGGTTCAGACAAGCAAGTGCCTATCCAGGTGCTCAGTTCAGTGCCCGATCGGGTATTCAGCTAGGCTTAATTCCAGTGACAAAGCCGGAGTAAAATCCAGCCTTCAGCCTAAAGTTTAGGCGAACGTTCAGTTAGGTGCTCAGTAAAATCCCTGTTCAGCACCCAATCTTAGCTTCAGTTGAGAAGCCATTCGGCGTCCTGCCAGCATCTTTCGCCCAGTACCCAGCGTCTCAGAGACCGATGGTCGGCGACCTGTTCCCAGCCCAGCGATCAGCTCAGTGTCCGATCGCCCTTGTCCGTCGTCCTAGGTCCGAGCAGACCTTGTCAGATCAGCCGATCATCCGGCTCCCAGCGGCACCAGACAGTCTGTGCTTTCTCCCGAGCGGGCCCAGCACGACATCCCGTACCGACCGACCCGATCCAATCGTGCAGCCTCCGTGACTCAGCCCGCTCGGAGCACGACTGCGCTGCCCCCGAACGCTCGCCGTGCGCCTCCCGAGCGGAGAGACCGGCCCGGCAGCGAGCGGTCGACGCAGCACGGCGCTACGCCGAGCGCCGTAGCCGGATCTGCCGTACTCGGTGTCACGACCCCTCCAGGGAGGGCCGCGGCAGAGAGACGGAGAGTTGGCGGTCAGCGACCGACCTGACCCCGGACACGGCTCGAGAGAAACCCGCTGGCTGTGAGCGCACCAGCGCGGCGCCGCAGAGGGGCGCGCGCGCACCTACTCCGAGGAGTCTGGCTGAAGTGTGCCGTGAGTGGATCGATTATGATAGAGGAAACCCGGAGATGGAAGTTGTTCATAAGAGAGAAATCAGGGTCGAAGGCTAGCATAGCTATGAAAGTTGGTAAATCTGTATCGGTTACATACGCCATTGAATTACAAAATTGATCACCAGTTGCCAAGAGGATGACTTCATCCTGTTGTGACTTAACACCTGGTCAGTCAAGCCACTCTGTAGATGGAACCATCTTTCAAACAGGACAACAAAGAACGACGTCGCCCATCGTTCCAGGAACCAGCCGACTCTGACCGACAGCCAAACAACACGGGAGTACGAGCCGATAGCGGCGCGCGGCGGCCCTCTGAGCTCCCGCTGCCAGGTGAGCCCAGCCGGAGCCAACTCGTGACCGAGCTCTGTGTAATACCGAGTGACACACTGTGTCAACAACGACTACAAGCCTCCGGCTGGTCGTCCAAGAACGCCCGACAGAGCCACCGGCGATCCACGACATTGAGCCCGTCCGTGACCCGCCTCCACCGCCGCCGCCGGACGGACAGGTATCGAGTCGGGAGATTCGCAGGAATCCGCAGCGCCCCCGATCGGAGATCTGCACGGCTGGCGATCTCGCTCCATTCAGGTGGCTTTTACTGGCTCAGGGGGCGGGTCACGTCGTGTCGGTATACACGATGGCATGCGTCGATATCTCTCGAGGCAGCATGCTCCTCCGAACCGGCCGTTCGGCCAATACCGAGAGTTCGAACCGAACGGAAGCAGCCCCCGGGGTTGTGTCATGAAGCGGACCAATAACACGATACCGTAAGGTGGGGCTATTTGAGACAGTGGGGCTATTTGAGACAGTATTTAAAATTACTATAAAATAAAAACCACTTAAAATTTATGCTTAATTTTTTGCTCAGGTGATTTACTGCTCGATTCCACACCTCCCTGAGCAAAAATATCACACAAAAATCAAACGATCTTCATTTTATAGCGATTTTAAATACTGTCTCAAATAGCCCCACTGTCTCAAATAGCCCCACTTTACGGTACACGACTAGGTTACATCCGTGAACATATGTTATCGCTCTCCGGACCTCTTTATAAACACGATATAATTCATTTAAAGCATATAGATCCTATTCAGTCGAAATGAGCCGGTCAACACGATTAACCTCTTCGCACCAGTGTTCTACAGAAGGCGTGTTCCAATGCACTGATATCTGTTCTGCTGAATACAGTGGGCATGTCGCCTCAATCTCTGAACCCGGAACTGTGATGAGCGTTTACACACGACCAACTAGGACTTCGGTCTAATCAGCCACCACGGCGCTGCCAAAGCGAAGATGAAAGTGAAAGATACCAATTAATTACCACACAATGGGGCCGAAAGCAGTGTTGACTCAGCGCGAGGCGCTCATGCCATGCATGCAATGCGAGGAACAGGTAAAGGCATGCCGACTGTTTTGTTAGTAGGTGTTGTAGAATCGCAAGGGCATTTAATAGCATGTGAAATGTGAATATATGCATGACTCAGCTTATCTTGAAAAGTTCCTATTTGACAAATGAAGTGATTAAGAGGAAAATAATTCATTTCAACAGCGCCTTACGAATACCTAAGAATACGCAATATTTCAATATGACATGACGATAATATGTATATTCACGATAACTGCACCCTACTGAAAAAAACTGATTTTACCAGTGCGTTATTAATTTCTCCGGTAAACACCTGCATTCGACAAGACCACAGAGGTAACCGTGACCTCCGGTGTTGATCACCACCGATGACGCTCGATGACGTCGACCGGAGTCCGATGCCGTCCGCGAAGCCGGCAGTGAAAAATGGACACCGATCACGCGCCAGAGGATGCCCCATCACTAATGCCGCATTCTTCAGTGCCATGTCACGGATGTGATTAGTCTCGATGGGCCAGCCCTTCGCTACCGTCGGATCAGAGCCTGACGAGGCTGTAGACTTACTCTTATGAAGCTGAAGTCACTAATTGGAAAGCTCAGTAGCCACAGTGGACGTCAGTTGCCCAGGTATCAGTAACGCCAAGACACCAGGGTAGCCAGTGGCCGATCGCCGAAAAGAGTCGCCGATAGACCAATGGTTAGTACCTAGTGTTTCAGTGACCAGTGACGACATGGAACATCGAGCGTCCGTTGTGGGTGCGACGACCACACACAATCTGTTCTTTATAAAACCGCCAGCTGGGAGATCCCAGAACTGGGGGGCGCCCTGGGTGACGCGAGTGCACAGCCCAGATCACGAGACGATCAAGGGCGGCGCCACCGTGGGGGCAGTGGGGGCAGACTGCCCCCACTGACAGGAGGCCGTGGGGGCAAGACTATGTTTTTGCCCCCACAAAATTTGGCTGATGTTGAAAAGCGAACAAAAGACCTGTGGAATATTCATGATAGGTAGGTACTATAGGATGTGATGATGCAAACAAGGCTACAAAACTATGGTAATTTTGAATGACAACATCTAGGAGCAAGGTGCTCCTGGATTCTGCAGATCGGGGTACACTCGGGGGCAGATTGATGTTCTACAACTCTTTATCCACCGGGTTCCTATGGCTCAGCATTGGCAGCAGCCGCCTGGTACCGGTAGACTGTGCCGCTTCACTTACTTGTCAAGCGGCACAGCCTACCCACCCGTATGACACCGGTCTGGGTCGGTGGCTGGAAGGTGATATGGGCCGCCTGTGACGTCAGCGCAGCGGTGAGGGCCGAGCCCGGAGGCATGGCTCGGGTCGGCGCGGCGCGGCAGCTGGCGAGGACTGGGGAGTGAGGTGGGGTGGGAGCACGGACATCGCGCGGCTGAGCGAGTGTAGTTAACTTTCGCGTCTCAGGACGCCAATTATTCTACCTAACCATTGTGCTAAAGCAGTTGTTAAAATGTCCTATCCCTAAGACAGCGCCTACCATCATACTTGCAATGCACATTACGACACACTTAAGCGTGGCAATGGGACAGCCGATAGAACTTATCGTCACTCGTGCATCGAGGTGCAGAGCTATATTTTGTATAACATATTAGTATTAAGGCCTTGATTGAGCAGATTGGTGTCTATTGTTTCGCACGGCAATCGTCCAGAGACGTGGGAACTGGGGGTTATGAGTAGCGCCGCAGCCAACGCCCCAATTTAAAGCGATTATTACTGTTGCTCTTATATGTGGTTGCAGCCCCCAATAGCAAACCGTTCCAACTAGGAGCCAAGAAGTCGGCCACTCAGGGGGGTTCGAACCGGGCTTCTCCCACCGGCCAATTCACGACACGAGCGTTCATCCACTGAGCTACCGAGAATGGTCCTCGTCTGCTCAAAACAAAATGACATTCACCCGCTGACCGCCAATGACAGTATTGTCGGACATTTGATCGCGTTTGACCGCGGCGAGTGGTCGCTGGTTTCGGCAGCTCAGTGGATACGCGCTAGCGTCGTAGGGTGACCGGTTGGAGAAACCCGGTTCGAACCGTCCCAGGTGCGCGACTTATTTGTTCCTAGATGGAACGGTTTGCTATTGGTGGCTGAGACCACACAATAGAGGAACAGTAAGAGTTGCTTAAAGGTAGTGTGCCGCCTTCCAATGATTTCCCATTTTATTTTTCCTAGGATAAGAAGCTTCTGTTTTTACCTAATATCGCAAAAAAAAATCAAAAATGGGCCTAAAATAGTGTTTTTTTTCGCCTAAAAGTTTATCGGTTTTTCGATATGTATAACAACTGTAGTGGGCTGACCTGCAAACAGGCGTCGGCAACAATCGCGAATGCGGCGCACATGTGACAATAAGCAAAGGTCATTATAGAGTTACGACGTACGGGAATGAGTTATCAGCTGTCTAATCGTAGACAACACAATGTCGAATTTAAACTGTAAGCCTGTATTGGTATTGTTTCTTTAATTTGGCTGTCGAACATTAATTTATGGTTTGAAATATTATTTTATGTAAAATAATTGATATGAAACAGCCGTCTCTTAAGTTATGACCCCATCTCACCACATGGAAATGGCAGAAATGACAATGATCAGCTGACGCATTTTTCTTGGCCGAAGTCGGAGCGCGCGGCCCGACGCACCACCACCGCACCACAAAGTATGAGCAGAAGCCGCGCCCAAAGCCAGGGCCCCGGTAACAAGAGGTAGCCGAGTCGGGGCAGCGTGCGCTGACCCAAGCCGGGGCCGCGGCTTTGGGCGCGGTCTACCGCATCCCCGCGGGCAGCCCCGGGCTATCACATGACACCTGGAGGACGCGCGGCCCCGGCTTGGGTCAGCGCACGCTGCCCCGACTCGGCTACCTCACGTTACCGGGGTCCTGGCTTTGGGCGCGGTCTACCGCACCACCTAACAGGCGTGTTCGAAACCGCAGGAGATGATGATGAACGGGTTTATCGAAACTTGATTGGATGAGCCTATCGGTAATAGCGATTTCAGTGTGTGCATTTATTGTTTATAGTGGTGTGAAATGTGGTTGGGGTACGACCGACAACCCGTCGGGGCGAATTTCGCACTGGGGTACTCAAAATTTGAAGAGTTTAAGACGTTTCCATGAGTTTTGAAGGTATGGATAAGTTCTAAAAATCCGGTTCTCCATATTTGGGCCATTAACTCCATACGGTCCAGGAAAGCTGGCACACTACCTTTAAAGCTGGGACGCCGCGCTATCCAAAAACCCCAGTTCCCACGTGTCTGGACGATTGCTGTGCAAAATAATAGACACCAATGAACTCAATCAAGGCCTTAATACTTATCTGCTAAAAACAATGTAGCTCCGCAACTCGATGCACGTGTGATATAAATTATATCGGCTGTCCCAATGCCACGTTTGGGTGTGTCGTAATGTGCATGGCAAGTATGATTACGGAGCGAGCGAAGCGAGCGGAGTCTCATACTGAATTAAGGGAAAATCCTGAGTATGAGCGGCCGGCCGGCCGTGGGGACGCTCTTTAAAAGCTAATATCTTAGGAACGGGACATCCGATTGACAAGCGGTCTTCTTTACTGAATGTCACTTGGACGTAAAAGTTCTGTGGTGTGATGGCCACCATGCGTTCTTGCCAACCACCGCACGTGGCGCGTGGTAAAGTTGGACATTTTTTAAGAACCCCAAAATTGCAACCTCAATAACGGCACAACGGTTGGGCCGATTGAATTGAAACTTGGTACACAGTTAGGTCTCCATCAGATAATTCATCTGCATGTGTTAACCCGCGCCCCGTAGGGCTACCGGCGGACCCTACCACCCGTAGGGGGGGGGGGGGCCGTTTCGGCCCCCCCCTAAGATCTCGGAAAGTTACCGGCCGATTTTCAAAATTCAAACGGCGTTCGATAGCCCCACCCGGGAACTATCTTGTGACCAAATTTCATTGACCTAGGTCAAACCGATGACGTCACAGGTCAGGTCAAAGGTCAGATTTTCACCGTTCACAGGCATTTCAAGAAATGTGTTGTGAAATCGAGTTAATTGGTAATTTATTGAAAACCATCGATGGTACACTGTTCGTCAAACACATACTTTGCTATCTGAGGTCACTGATACCAGGTCAGGTCACAGCGAGGTCAGGTCACCGGGGTCACAATATGAAAGTGTCGTGTGATACATGTTTTATGGTCCATTTTACATGACAAATGCGATTATGTGGGTTAGGCAGCCTTTGGGGCCAGCCTAGGTCACGTTTTGGTGAAGGTCAGGTCAAGGTCAGGTCAAATAAGGTCAAATTTCAAAGTTGATATTTTTGCATAAAATGGGTATCGATTCGATGCAGCTCGTCACGGGGAGTCTAATGGTGGTCTTTGTTTTGCTCTACGAGGTCTAGAACTGCCAAAAATTGAGTTTGAAAATTTGACGTCATCAATTTTGAACAGTTTTTTCGCTATAACTTGGCCAAAAAACGAGGTATCGATCTGAAATTCGGTATGTAGATAGAAGACGGTAGGTACTATCACATATATTCCGGTTTTTTTGAAACTCAAAAAACTTTTTGGATTTATTGGCTAATATATCCAAAAAAAAGTTTTTTTGATTTTTGGGGTTCAAAACTCAAAAATTTCAAAAATCCGAGATAGCAGTTTTGTAGCCCTGTCAATTCTACACCTTTTATGTCTTGATCATTTTTCTGTATCTTCAAAGCTAAAGGCCTGACAGGTCTTCTCGCGAAGGTCTTTTTTCGGTCGAAAATGACGGAACATGACGTCATTCTGACGTCATTTGTGGCCAACCTATCATAGCCTCTGGAACAATTTTTGGTCACAATGTGTAAAATTGATGCCCGGAGGGGTCCTGAAAGTTTGGTGGCGATATCTGAAGCGGTTTAGGAAATATCGACCGAAAAGGACAGGGGGGCCGTTTCGCCCCCCCCCTACGGGGCGCGGGTTAAGGTTGGGGTGCTACAGCACGTGCGCACGTGCAGGGGGCGCTCCCAGATCTCGAGAACGGCTGGGCCGATTGCGCTCAAATTTGGTACACGGTTGGGGACCAGTTAGTAGGGTGCCGTGCAAAAGTCAGTTTGGACCCCGCTTGCACGTGCGCACGTGCAGTGTGCCGCTTCCAGATCTCGAGAACGGCTAAGCCGATTGCGCTGAAATTTGGCACATCGCTAAAGACCGGTTAGTAGGGTGCAGTGCACAAGTTAGTTGGAGGTACCCCCTCGCAATTTCGCACGTGCAAGGCCCATCCTCTCGCTCGCTCCGTTGGTCGCCCAAAAGGCGTTTTACTGGTGATAGGCGCTGTCTTGGGGATAGGACATTTTAACAACTGCTTTAGCACAATGGTTAGGTAGAATAATTGGCGCCTTGAGACGCGAAAGTTAACTACACTCGCTCAGCCGCGCGATGGTCCGTGCTCCCACCCCACCTCACTCCCCAGCCCTCGCCAGCTGCCGCGCCGCGCCGACCCGAGCCGTGCCTCCGGGCTCGGCCCTCACCGCTGCGCTGACGTCACAGGCGGCCCACATCGCCTTCCAGGCACCGACCCAGACCGGTGTCATACGGTGTGGGTAGGCTGTGCCGCTTGACAAGTAAGTGAAGCGGCACAGTCTACCGGTACCAGGCGGCTGCTGCCAATGCTGAGCCATAGGAACCCGGTGGATAAAGAGTTGTAGAACATCAATCTGCCCCCGAGTGTACCAGACAACAAGTGGGTCACCTCAAGCTTGCCCCCACTGGCGAAAATTCGTGGCGCCGCCACTGGAGACGATAGTGAGTGGGGAGTGCGAACCGAAATTCGGGAAGATCTCTTGTCTAAATTATGGAAAACTAGATTCAGGAAAAAAGGAAACCATCTCTCATCTAGATGCGGGCATATGACGATTTACTCATATTTACCTATATAAACATGCGTAGTTGCTGCAAATGCACAAGGAGGGAATAATTTGCACACCAGCTATTAAAACGTGACGCTTCAAGGTCGATATCTCTATTAAGTACCAGAGCTCGGATATTTTGAGAAGGATATCAATCGAAGCACATATATGACGCATCACATGACGTGGATTCGCAGAAGCCCACGCATCTGCCATTACGCTGATGGCCTTGTCAAATCGGATTCGGAAGACTGACTAACTGGCCACCGTATCCCGGAAACTAATCAAAAGAACTGGCAGCCCATCCAATGCATGACGCTCTCGACACTGCGCCATTCTTGTATAACATTTTGATTAAAAAATTATATAAATTATACAAGGATGAACATCAAAACGAATTACAGCTTAGCAACTTATTGAATTGTCATCGTCAAATACAAACACGATGGATTTCATGCACCATAAATACATATTAGTCAGACAAAAGTTGTCAGGATCTTCTAAAGTCCGATGAAAATCCGAAACTGAGACACTTTGTCAACAGGTATGGGATTGGGGTCATCACAGCCAAGCACGATATTCCCGTGCCGTTATTTGCAAGAGTTTCACCCACGCCTTACGTCAGTCAAGCACACATGTGCAACTGCGATTAAGATGGGTGACGGCCGCTGGTGACTGCTGTCATACAGTCAAATACGAACCAGCCCGATAACAAGTACGATAGCAGGGCAAACAGCATCACTGGGACGAGTTACAACGGCCTCGGTTACGAATCGTAAGCTGCCGACACTATCGTATCACCCGCGAGTCATATGATGGCGTAGGAATCGTAAGATTAGGCACTGTATCGAATTCATTATGATCAGACCGGTTTCGGTGTATTAACACCATCATCAGTGAGTAAAAATAAAAAAAACATACAAATACATCGCAATCATTCAGTCGTTCGTAATATATGCATTCGAGACACTATAATTATGTCTCACACCAGAATATAATACCAGAAACAAGTACACTAATTCGTGCTACACAATACGCATGACAGTTATAGGTATTTGGACGCCTCTGTTGTTGTATGAAGCGTCACTTATAGGTCACTCATAACACGATATTGAGTGGCAGCGCAGAGTTTTGGGAATTCAGTTTTGATCTATGTTTGTGGATGTAGTGAGACTCTAATAGCCTAAGGTCAAGCTCCAGGTAACTCCTCTGCAGAATTGTAAAATCGTTAATTGAGAAGGCGGTGCCACACTCATCAGAGTGGTCTTTAACTGAAGAGGGCTTTGGGCTAAATACCATTAAGCCAGTGCGGTCAGAAATCCCCATGTGCTGGCACACTCTAGTAGTGAGGCGTACATGAGTGGACCCAATGTACGACTCCCCACACGAGGAGCAACAAAACTGGTATACAACACCAGAGCGGCAAGCTTTGGGAACCCTGTCTTTGAAGTGGACACGGTTTACAAAAGTTTAGTTTAAAAAAGTTTACAAAGATACGGTTTACAAAAGAGGTAGAAAAGAACGGATCCCTTCCTTTTTTAGATGTGCAAGTCCAAAAAGCGGGAGAACGACTGGTTACATCAGTTTATAGGAAACCCTCCTTTACGGGTCTGGGTTTGAGTTTTTTTACTTTCATCCCTCAGACTGTTAAGAAGGCTGTCATGCAATCTGCCATTTTCAGGGCATTCCGGCTCTGCTCTGATTTTAAACTGTTTGACAGCGAACTCAAGTTCCTACGAAAGTTCTTTCAAAACAATGGCTTTCCAACAAAGATGTTTGATTTTCATGTTAGAAAGTTCCTTGACAGACAATATGCAGCAATATCGAGCGAAGTCATCGTGCCCAAGCTGGAGAAGTACCTAGTACTACCTTACTTTGGTGCACAATCACTTAGCCTGCGAAAAGACCTCATAACTTTACTGACGTCCTTTTATCCCTATCTTGACCCCAAGGTGATTCTAAGAAACACCTTCACCATCGGTTCTATCTTCCACTTCAAAGACAGGGTTCCCAAAGCTTGCCGCTCTGGTGTTGTATACCAGTTTTGTTGCTCCTCGTGTGGGGAGTCGTACATTGGGTCCACTCATGTACGCCTCACTACTAGAGTGTGCCAGCACATGGGGATTTCTGACCGCACTGGCTTAATGGTATTTAGCCCAAAGCCCTCTTCAGTTAAAGACCACTCTGATGAGTGTGGCACCGCCTTCTCAATTAACGATTTTACAATTCTGCAGAGGAGTTACCTGGAGCTTGACCTTAGGCTATTAGAGTCTCTCTACATCCACAAACATAGACCAAAACTGAATTCCCAAAACTCTGCGCTGCCACTCAATATCGTGTTATGAGTGACCTATAAGTGACGCTTCATACAACAGAGGCGTCCAAATATATCTGTCATGCGTATTGTGTAGCACGAATTAGTGTACTTGTTTCTTGTAGTGTCTCGAATGCATATATTACGAACGACTGAATGATTGCGATGTATTTGTATGTTTTTTTTTGTATTTTTACTCACTGATGATGGTGTTAATACACCGAAATCGGTCTGATCATAATGAATATGATGGCGTGGGTTGTCTCGATAGCTCACATTATCTGCGACGCATGAATTTACCAGTGGTTACTGGCTAATCCTAATAAAAAATCGATCACTAGGTAAAATTGGGAAGTACTACATAGCGATTTATACGATATCGAAATAGTCTTAAAGTATACCCAATATTCATGTGTATGGCACAAATACATGATTGCATAACACACGGCTGCTTAGCCATCAAGAGAATGCCAATACCTGGTAAGACAGAGATTGAATTCCGCTAATACCTACATGGCATACTTTGACATGTCGGTTCATAGTTCAAGGCCACCTCAACTAAAATACGAAGCGAAAGCGTGTCAAACTACGCTTTGTCGATTTGTCTGTATCTAAGTATAACCTCACTTTCCGTGTCCCATGCGGAAAAATAATATCGCCTAGCTTCGGCGGCTGGCATGACACGTTTACTTTTTCTGCCTACATATTTCGATATGGAAAAGGCGCTTGCAACATCCCGGATTAAGATGAAAATGATATACATACATGCATGATAAACCACAAAAACAATCAAAACCGTTCATTTGTAAGGACGAGTTCCAACAGCGTGGCATTTACAACATTCCAATAATTGTTACCACATTTATATATATATATTATATAACGACACCCAAGGTTGATACTTGCGTGCCAAGTTCAGATCCTTGTCAAACAAGACAATATAATAAAATATCGAAGGCAAAAGAACGGTATAAAGGAAAGCAGAGATAACCTTTTTCATGGATAGGAACTGCACTCCTGCTATTCTGAAGACAAACTCCATAACCAAACACCCTGGTCAAGCAATCGTATCAAAATTTACACAAAAAGCTTGGGCGCAGATACGGATTAGAAGCGCATCGTCCCATATCCAAGCTCAAAGCATGAACGAGAAATGCGTCTCGCATCCACACTCAAAGTATAAAAGAGAAATATACCTCGCATCCATCATCCATGCTCGCAGTGAGCACCGCAAACTTCCAGCGCTACCCGTAACCTAACGGATACACACTAGCGCACGAATTCCGAGCGCACGAAGCGTATTAGTGCCGGAGACTGCAGGACGCACAGGACAGTATCACCACAGCATAGAGAATGCAGCGCAGGTATTGGACAATAACACAGGCGTCGGGACCACGCGATGATGTCAGAGGGGATAATGACCTAGGCAAATGTATGTTGTTGGGTTGAAAACCCAGAAAATTCAACAAAATAAAAAGGCGTTCATAAGCAAGAAAATCAGGAGGAGAGAAATTACTTTGAAGACAAGAATCGACTGAAATTTTAACCGTAAATAAAACGTAGATTTATACAAAAGTGGGCAATACTCGGCACTGATTCTATCAATACCGACCTATGCAGCAACATTTTTTTTCATAAATAAGCCTGGGAAGTTATTCACCAATAACCAAAACCAGCAACCCCGCCAGTCGTCGCGTTGCCTTTGAGGTTCTCCCCCACGACGCTGCTGGTGTCTGCCGTCTATCACCAGGCGGCAGGGAAGCAGATAACAACCTAGAACATAGCCTGGATCAAAGCTGCTCCGACTGGACATATGTTAGACCAGTCCGATGGTGATACACTGTCACACCTCTGCCTTATATGTACAGCTGACTGGATCGGGGCGGGACGGTGCGTCGATCGTATCAGCGCACGATGACATCAGCGCTAATTTAGAGTTGACCAAACTCAGTTGTCCAAATTGGACATCGGAGGGATGGCGATAAGTGGGCGTCCAGCATCAATGATGACAGCAGGCATACAACAGGGTATCCGGTAGACACAGAGGGCTGATGACAAAGATGTGACTAAAGGTGATGATACCGGACCATTAGAGGTGGTGACAAAGCTAGCATTGACGTCAAGTGCGTGGACGAAGAACTCAGCGATCCCATATGACTCGAGTGAACAGATGCCAGATTGTGCGGAGGGGAACAAGAGCATGTATCCCAGGACAGCCATTGGACGGGTAGGTATTGGCATGGGTCGCAGCGGCCTTGGCGGACGTTGCTGAGAGTTGATATTTGTTACCGGAGCCCAATGGATGCAGAAAGCCGAATTAGACTTGGAAATCACGGTATAACGTGTTCAGACAACAAGTATTGTGCAGGTTTTTGCTCACAACGGCACATCTAAAAGGGAATTATGGTACAAATAAATATAAAATTGAAAGCGAACAGGTTCAGCATGCTTTTCAGGATACAACATGGCGTCTTGAGAGGCCCTTTGTCATATCTTCAAGCATATCAGAAATAACGTATAGCATCGTGGCAAAAATATCAACAGAATGCATCTCAATGCCCATACAAATCCCACACTAATTGCCCGTACCGGTCTACAAAATATGGAAAAAGATTGGTCAAAATACAAAGGCATGACTCACTCCTCCATAAGAAATTCAGATTATACAAATTACATCACGCCAAGTCCATAAAGAAACTAAGCTAGCAAAACTTCTGAGGCTTAAACCATTAAACGCCACCGCAGATAACAGCTAAGTAAACAGCCAACCTCTTAACCCGGCACCGCCTGGGCTATTTCCGTACCCACATCAGCCTGGGGGGGGGGGGGTCGGATCCGACCCCCCCCCCTGTTATCTCGAGAACCAATGGTCGTATCGAGCCCCGCGAGGCGGCGTTCGAAAGGTCTCTACGAGACCTTCCCAAAGCACTCTTAAGATTTTAAGATTGAGGTCAACTTTCGGGTCAAGGTCAGGTCAAAGGTCAAATTCAGGGGTTTTGCATGATTAGGCTTACGGACAGCGGAATCGATAGCTGCTGCTCGAAACTCACCACAAATGACCTCAAAGACCTAGTGAAGGTACCATGTGCGTATAGGGGTCATACTAAGTACGGGTCAAGGTCAGGTCAGGTCACGAAAGGTCACGGTTTTCACTTTCTGCTACATGGGCGTGCGACACATGTTTTATGGCTTATTTTTGACGCCAAATCCGATGGTAATGGTTATATGTGACCCCAAGTCACTGTGCTGGTGATAAGTGTGCATTGAAAGCATAAAAAATCGTTTATACCATACATAACTAAACGAGGGCTAAGAAAAAAAAGTCAATTTTTCAACTTTTTATTTTTGACATAAAAATGCACTTTTCTAGACCAGCTTTGTCCCAGGAATCTAGTGGTGCCATTTGTTTTCACATGCGATGTTCAGAAGTGCCTCTAATTCGCGAAAATGCTGATGACGTCACCATGCCCTATGCATGTTGGAGCTATTTTTTACAATTTGGGGGTCAAAAATCAAGATAGAAAGTTGAAATTTGGGACATCTAGTGTTCTAATAGAGCTCTATAACATATATTCCGGTTTTTTGGAAATTCTCAAAATTTTGGATTTTATTAGCTGTTTTCCAAAAAATATAGTTTTTTGAATTTTTAGGGGTGAAAAACGCATTTTATGGAAAATCCGAGATAGCCATTTTAAAGAACTCGTTGAGCTGCGTCTTTTCATGTCCTTAATTTGCAATTTGCTTAAAACCTCGATTTTTGGCGATTTTTTAAACATTTACCATTTTTTGACTGAAAACGCCATGTAGTTACATCACTAAAATCGATATATCTCAGAAATTTTTGAAAATTTTTTCTTAAAAATTGCACAGGAGACGTCAAATTGATGGGGGAGAAGGTATGCGAAGTTTCAAGTTGATAGCGCAAGCGGTTCATAAGTTATTTAAGAAAAACGGAGGGGGGGGGGGGGGGTCGGATCCGACCCCCCCCCCCCAGGCGGTCGCGGGTTAAGGCCTGGCTACACTATGCGTTTTCTTCGTGCGTTTTTTGCGTGTTTGCGTGTTTTGCGTGATATCGTTCTAGAAAAAAGAACGATATTACGTTTTTGTGATGTTTTTCACCTTAAATTTTAGTTACATAAGAGTTATATTAGCTTTTGTATATAACCAAAGTAAAAATTATATTGTTTATAACTTTTTTCCTAGAACGATATTACGCAAAACACGCAAACCTGCAAAAAAGCACGCAGAAAACGCATAGTGTAGCCAGGCCTTTACCGCACGCGACCGAGGCCCGAGAATCCTCACCACACCAACTGAGCATAAATTCCCAGCAAGTCACTGCAACCGCGGAGAGCTGGCAGTTACGTCAGTTGCCCCTTATCGACTAGCCCCACACCACACCCTACCCGTCCCCTTCCTTCCCATGGGGGCTCGGTGGGGATCGAGGGCACGGCCGGCCCCTCACCGGTCAGTGGGTACAGGAAATCGGGGAAGCTCGGGTGGGGGGCTGTCGGAGCGCGAGCGGTCGCTGAGATCCGGGTGGATGTGTGTTGCAACCGTCTCACCGAGGAAGGCAGAGAGGGTGGTCGTGGTTGGCGCTAACCTTGGCCGCCAGTCATTGTCCAACGAGCCTCGCCTCACCGGTACAGGAGCGAGGGAGGCCAGATAAAACGAAACTTGGTTAAAAAGCGGCGAAGAAAAAATAGCCAAAATGAGACAGCAGACGAAAGAAAAAGACCAAAGTAAAAATAGCGACAGAAAGAGCAAAAACAAAGCGGAAATCAAACCGATACAAATGGGATACCTTCCTATATAAAACGGAGAAGGAAAGAGAACAGAAGACATGAAACCAAATATAAAATCATAGGATAAAAATGGAAGGTAAAAAAGAACGAAGAGGACGTAACGAGAGAGCATAAATTAAAAAGAACAGCAAAAACAAAGAGACTGCAGGGTAAGACAGACAGACTTAAAGACGCCGAAAAACATAATCCGGAACAGCTGGTGGGCTGCGGATAAGAGTGAGTGAAATCGGAACCGGGTCGGACGGGTATCTCCACTCCCCATCCACCGGATCTGCCCCTCCACCCCACCGCACCCCGCGCCGCACGTGCCGCCTGTCCGCGCCGGTCACGACACGCCACGAGCCCGGGGATTACGGGAACGTGCGGGCACGTGCTGCCGCTCAGACGGGGTAAGTTCACCGGAAACCAGCAGACAGGAGGGATGGTTTTCAGATCGTAGAGACGCTGATCCCGCTGGAACCGGGAGGGAGGCTGAGGGTGGGTTTCGATGAACGGTCCGCCCCCGTCGACTCCAGAAAAGGCAGGCCGTGAGCAATGGTGCGCATGGAAGAGTTATCGGTTCTAAAAATGTGCATCAATGAGAGGAAAGGTCACTGCTTTAAAAAGACATGCCGTGCGTAATGCATCAGTTGTAGATAAATAGACAGTAGGTAGGAGGTATGTACTCTAAACCAGATGCTGAGATGTTGTGTCCACGCAACAACATCGCGATAAATAAAACATTAGGTAACCGGGTCTTTCTGGGAGCATGTCCCCCCCCAAAAAAAAATCGATCACAAATCATGACTTCTTCACATGGAATCGGCTCATATGCATCTGCACAATAATGAAAAAGATACGAACCTTAAGTCAGTGAACGATTCGGAATGACACAATGAAGCACGAATTCATTGTCCACGAGCGACATTCCATCTCTCAATGGTTCATTGAAAGCAGGATATAGCACATTTGGATGTTTCCGAGTATTTAATCTCCATACTCGTGTGTAACATCTCGCCATCAGCGCCGCCTCACTCGGATGTCGTGGTTCCGGGGAGGCCGGAGCCGCAGACACCTGCAGGTCGATCCGACGGTATCTGACCGTCTGGGGTGCACGCCGCGGGGTCATCGTGACCGACCGAGTCCCTCAGCTCGTCACACGGCACTACGAGAGAAGCCGTGGGGTCGGAAACGAGCTACTGAGGATCGGTCCCGGTCGCAGCAGGCAAGGGCACTGCACCGCCGCGCCGCCAAAAACGCCGAGTCACTCCCGACAGTAAAACAAACCGGCTCCTATTGTTGGTTGTGTATTAAATTTGTCTGTCAAGATTGTTGGGCAGATGATATCCATGTATCATCAGAGGTGGTAATTTAGTGCTGAAGAAAAATTATGTTGAAGTTAGGGTGGTCTTTAGACCCCGCCCACTCGTAATATTATGTGTATTACATTTGTCAAGCTAAAATCAAATGTAATTCATCCATCATCTCAGTCATTACTTCAGTGGAAGGCTGTACAATTTGAAGACGCCTGAGACACAAGTTAAAATAAATATTATTAGTATAAATACAATGAGGATAAGATGGAGTAGACGAGCAATCACCACTACGTATCATCAGAAAGTAATCATGGAGCACACCAACTAACCGGAGCTTTGTCCATGACTGACATATGATACCTATGTAGGTAGAAATTAACAGGTATAGTGGCGACCAATGAGGCATGATTGCCGTGCGGAATAGTCGTTTTTATTCTTCTCAACCGGCAGGGAATTCAAGGCACCATTAAAATAAACTACACTTACGGATGAATGCTGCTGATGAGCGTCCTTGATTGCAGGCTTCATTAGCACCGGCCGCATGCAGGGATTGTCCTGGGGATTTCCGGTCAAAAGCTTTCATAAGAGCAACAGCGGCGGGTAGCCATCTTGACATCCTCGCCTGTATATTCAAGAAGGACACTGGGAAAAACCGAACGGATTGCTACGGCTCAACGATGCTTACCAACATAACCGTTGTGTATCCACAGAGTACTCTTACTTCTTTCGCCGGGGTTTATCACACTAGGTATTGTCATACCATGTAAATAATTTTAAAAAGGAATTACGGTGGCGCCAAAGTCATCACAAGGTCTCCAGCAGTCTGCGCGACTGGATGGCGCGTAACCTGTGATGCAATAAAAAATGTACAAAGCAACTTAAAGGAAATATTCCCCGGATACACTCGATCCAGAACAATGCAAAATGACCCCCTTAAACAAGGCGTTTCACAAGGAAATCAATCAAAAATGCCATAAAGGGACTGTGTTAGTTCTGTCAAACAGAAATGTTCGAAAATAAATTGGAGTCAATAAGGACAAGGTGTCGAAAAAATGACCGAAGGTTGTCAACACCGGACCACCGTATCAAACATCAAACAAATATGTTGTAAACATGCAGCACCAAAGGTAAATGTGCCCTGAAGCATCACGTTCTCCAAGAACAATCTCCTCATACACCAATTACTGGCGACCCATCTACGTCACAGTTTACCGCAGCAATTACTCACTGTCCGGCAGTAAACTAGCACGAAATACCGCCGCACACATGATTTACCGAGGCGACTTCTGACGGAGCCGGACCTGGCTCCCGCGCAGACGCAGTCGCTCACCGATTGGTGCAGTAATTGCGTCGGTGAAGTCAGCCACTATTACCTGGGGAATTTCCAGCCAGGCCCCCCCCGGGGAGCGTCTCATCATGTCAACAGCGTGCCACCGACACTGGTACCCGGCGGACAACATCCTGACGCACGCGGGGACAGGCACGGGCAGGAAATTTGGTCAAATGGTAGCCTTCGGCCGACGATCACAGATAAATGTGGACAGCATTTCTGTTGGGTGACTATCGTCGCTCTATAGATAATTTCTGTGAACACATAGGGATATATCTTCACCCGGAATATTGCAACAAGCAAAATTAATATTAATTATCAGGTAAACGATGTCAGTATTAAGTTTTATGACAGAAATGCAGGTAGTTAAATGTCAACAGTCGAAAGAATAACGTGAATTGCAATCGACAGGACATTAGAACTCCAGAAAGGTCAAGGTTAGGTCTAGGTAACCGGGGAAGTCTACGAAACATGGCAGGTAATAGCACAGAAAAATTCACTGTTCAGGAAAGGTAATAATTATATTTGTCCCACACACTGTCTATCAGCTTTCATGGCGTGCCGATCTCCATTTCACCCAAGAATGGAATTCCAAAGTCTGGGCTTCATTTCCGGCCACCACGCCATTCGCGATCCCAGAGAAAATTTGCATGCACAGCACAATATCCGGTCCTCAGCTGGGGACGGCTGATGGGCGACAGGAGAATCGATGTCAGCCTCAACCTGAACTGGCCGACTGCCAGTGTGTCAGACAGGCTGACTAAACAGCAACAGACATCAGGGACCGAAAATTCCGCCCGGTTTCACAGGGAATCCCGCCACAATAGACTCTTGTATACAGGTAGTGTAGTCACTATATTCAACCGGGATTACAACTGGGCCAAGCGCTAGAGTTGATACACGAGAGCGCTCGACCTCAATGATTCTCGACTTTAATTCATGATTGATGGAGGAAACAAAATGAGTCGTATTATTTCCGACAGAACACGTATCGTGTTTTATTACATCCGAATGCGGTGCTCATAATCATTAGATGCATGATTTTATACGCTTCTCGTTTACGAAAACGGCATTGTAATTAGGACATTCACAAGAATAGCTGAATGATTGGGCTCTTAAACTCTAACACGGTCTGTGCACGCCAATACCGTCTCGTGGGCATTAGGTACTGCGGATATTTATCTCCACTGGCAATGAGCTAGATCCGCAAGACATTGATGGCCTATCATATGAAATGCAAGGCGAAACGTTCACATTATCATAAGTAATTGCACATCATGTATATGCACGAGGCAGCTCTGAATGCAATGATTTCGGCACTTTGCCCATAACAGTCGCGGCTTACACTCCTGCCTCACGACGAATCCTGCGGCGAGCTATTGTGTGAATTGAAGGACAATCCTTTACACAATCCTTTGATTATGTTTATGACAGGGGCGGAAGTGTCAAATCGCATTTAATTTAGAGAGATCTATGGAAACGCCTACATTTAAAACGATCATCACAAAAACCGCCGTCATTGGACTACTCGCCGATTCATGGGCTGAGTGGCAATGGTCAGCTTTACAACTGTATGCATACTTTTTAATGGTACTTAGCAAAACTGTAAAAGCAGCAACCATTTTTTTTTTTTAGATATCTGGCATTAACTTCCTAGAGCAATTCCTCTTTTATAAACCATTTCACAATGATTTTGTTTTGTTGTGAAAAAAATCAAAGCCGTCAAAAGTTGCTTGTACCTATTTTTATAAAATTTTCAATGCTTCAAAATCCAATGTAGAGTTAAGTTCTGCACAGCTGGAAATCATCGTCATATATTTACAGTTTAAGAGCAAGATGCACCAATGAGCAATGAGTCCGACCTCATCGGTCAAGAAGAAAATTGAGTTAAGGCCCCGGGTCTCGTATCAAAGCCCACCTCTAAAGCCAGCTTCAACTGACAATGTTCTACGACCAAAGCGACTGCTATCGTCCAGTGGGCCATTCATTCAAACTCCACTGGGCAGAAGACAGGATTATAGCGTTCTAACACCGCCCTTTCTCAGTGAATCAGTCCCTATCACCTCCGTATCTGTGTCCGGTCCTTCACCGGTTGACATCAACCGTTTGTTCTGACAAGCTCACATCAACGCACTAGCACCATGGCACCATGAGAGATCACATGGCATGACACCATGTGATCTCCACTGCGATTAAGTCTCCCAAGCATTTCAGCCGAAGCCCGTTATTTGTGCGGACAGCAGATACCCCTGCATGACAGGCCGAGAGGGGGTAGGTAGGGGAGAGGGTGTTCGGTCTCGAAATGCTTGTAGGACGCGACATAAACGCCATCCGAACTAACACGAGTGACACGCTGATGACACGGGAGACCCGTATAACACGGATTACGCCCTCAATATCACCAGTCATCAGGAAGGAGGTCCGTCACTTTATGACCGGACCACCAGGGACCACGCACGCGCCCGGCGTGACTCGCATGTCGATGGGTAACTGGATTCTGGAAGGTATGTCATTGCAGACCAATGTTGGACACTATCACCAGCGTGGCACGCTCCGAGCCGGGTCATGCGGATGGTCGCGTCATAGCACGTCTATCTACGCCACAATCGCTCCCTGTGCGCCACCTCCGCCGCCTTTGGGCGGCAGGGGATACTGGACGCGCGGCTGTCGCGCGCCGCCCCCGCCCTGCCGTAATCAGGCAGTTCGTATGCGGCGGCAGCGCGGGCGGCCGCCGCTCCTGCCGCCATGTTCGTGACCAAGTTGCCGACCAAGCGACCAGCGGCACGCTGGCCAAAACCGGCCGCAGTCGTCCGAAAAATGCGCCGTTTTTGTTTGGCCGGCGACGAGTTTCGAGCGCGCCACATCCGCCTCGGCCGTCTGGGTACACAGAAAAGTGGCGCCCAGCGAGGGGCGTCAGCGCGCGATGTGACCACCGCGCTCGTCTAAGTGCTTCATTTGTAACCGGATCGTCTCGAGGCGTCGGGTGCGCTGCTCCGATCTTTATGCAGTGTTAAGGACCGTACTGACCTGTCGCGAAGTTGACCCCGGACACGGCCTACGTAACTGAACACCACGTAATGACAGGCCGGACAGGTATGTCACGAGTCTGATGAGTCAGATGTCACGAGTCTGATGTACGATACAGCCGGGGAGAACAGCTGCAGCTGTGATTAATTGAGGGACGTGAATCCAACTATACCAGACATACTGACAATATGATCAGTTGGATGATATGGGACAGGCAGCTTGAGGTCATTGGTGTGACTTCTGCCCAAGAAAGGACGCGTGGATATATGGAAGTGAATAATTTGTGAATCATCATTCCAAATAATTCAATAGCTATTAACAGCTCTAAAAAGTAAGGGACTTCGGAGTAAATCATCTAACCTGTTCTCCATCTTTGCCAAGCTCCTGTCCTCAAACAGGGGGATAGGAGCTTCTGATATCAATGACACACAAACGGATAAATGGATCAGCTTTGACACCATCCATGAACTACGGATGCCTCCAACCCAGGGTTACTTTTACAGGAAAAGTCGAGAGGGGGAATAAAATTCGGGGAGGTCATGACCCCCGTCCCCCGCCGGTTTCTACGCCGACGCCTGTGCCGATATGCCAGTGAGTGCAGTGGCGGATCCAGGGGGGGTCAAATATGGGTCATGACCCCCCCCCCTCTGGAGTCCGGGGGCACCAAAGGCCTGCCAGGGGCACCACAGGCTTGTCAGGGGCACCACAGGCCTGTCAGGAGCACCGTCGGCCTAGCAAGAGCACCACAGGTCTGACAGGGGCACCACTGACCTGCCAGGAGCACCACCAACCTCGCAGGGGCACCACGGGCCTGTCGGGGCACTTCAAGCTTGTCAGGGCACCACAGTCCTGTCTGGGCCCAGGGGCACCAGCGGCCTAGCAGCGGCACCACAGGCCCGCCAGGGGCACTACAGGCCTAGCAGGGGCACCCGGGCCTGTCAGGGGCCCACAGGCTTGTCAGGCAGGGGCACCACAGCCCTGTAAGGAGCACTATCGGCCTAGCAAGAGCACCACAGGTCTCCCAGGGGCACCACAGACCTGCCAGGGGTACCAGAGGCCTGCCAGGGGCACTACCGGCCTCGCAGGGGTAGTTTGGGCCTGTCAGGGGAACCACGGTTCTTTCAGGGGCATTTCAGGCTTGTCAGGGGCACCACAGTCCTGTCAGGAACACCATCGGCTTCGCAAGAGCCCCACAGACATGCCAGGGCCAGGGGCATCACAGACCTGCCAGGGGCACCACCTGCCTCGCAGGGGCACCACCGGCCTCGCATGGGCACATATTGGGCCTGTCGGGGCACCATGGGCCTGTCAGGGACACCACGGGCCTGTCAGGGACACTTCAGGCTTGTCAGGGGCACCATGTTTCTTCCAGCGGCACCACGAACCTGCCAGGGGCATGCCTGCGGCCTAGCAGTGGAACCTCAGGTCCAAAAAATGAAATTAGGGCACCACCAAAATTAAGTGGCCGAAATACGTTGAGCTGAATCCACTTCGAATCATGACCCTCCCCTTAGAGTTTTGCTGGATCCGCCCCTGAGTGAGTGCGAAAAGACAAGACAAGAGACGGTCCCACCGACCATCCGATCGGTATCGGGTCAAATCTGGAGTTCCGGATATTTTAAGTTCCGCCCGGGCGGTGCCACTGCCCACAATCATTGATAATATCTTAGCGCCAGCAACGTTAATTGATGACTAGAATCTGAATAACGATGACAAGAGAATCTGAATAGCGAATTAATTGAAAATGGGCTCACAAATAATTTTGAAAGGGGGAAATTCCCCCTTCCCTCCCTAGCCATTATGACACAATTTGAAAGGGGGAGCGGAATTTTCGAAGGGGGGAAATTCCCTCTTTCCCCCCCTTTAAAAGTAACCCTGCTCCAACCCATACCACACGACCACAATCACACCAACCGATCACCCACCTCCGGACACCCCGAATAAACCTCAGACGGCATCATCGCGAGAAGAAACCACAGCAGCACCGCAACGAGGACCCCGACATGCAAAAGTGGCGGTGACCGTCCTTCAGTGCACGAGCCCCACCACAGGTGGAGGGAGGCATGCCACCGCACGTGTAGCCTCAAACAGGTGCACACCAGAGAAAGTTCAACAGTCAGCAGAAAATGGGATCGCGAAACTTTCGCCGCAGTAGGAATGTATCGGCTATGTCCGGGTTCTAAATCACGAGCGTCGGTTAGTGTGGTTTTACTGGATATTGAACTCGGGATAGTGCTTGGTTAGTGAATGTCATGGTTGGCAGTCGGTCAGTTTTAGGATACCGTGACCTCGAGACTATGTAAGGATGACCGAAAGGCACCATAATCTGATCTAAAAATAGCGATACATGATTTTATCCCGTAAAGACAAGAGTTTCACATTTGCAGGAAACGATTTGATCTCTCATCACAAGCCCAAAAGAAGGCAACTAACCAACGCGGTCGTCCAGAGAAACAAACAGGAACAATTTGATCCTAGCCCAACCACGCCATGGCACTTCTCTTTCATCTGACCCCTCACGTTGCACTGGCTGCAATCGCAGCCTCCAAACGACAGAGTCACGTACTCCGAGATCGGCCCGGTCGTGTTTCTCCGGCTGCCGCCTGACCTTGTCCTTGGAGACCCTGAGCGTTCCTATCACCGGGCAGTCCCCCATATCATCCATCCCGGGAGCCCTGGTTACACGTCCCCACTCTCATATGACAAATCTGGGGCTTTACTTTTGTCACGCTTAGGCTGCGTCCTCCACGACAGGCAGTTACCTTCGCTTTAAGTCGAAAGAATCCGGGTGACGTATCGGGTAAAAGGCATCCGTTTAGGTGCACTTACAAAATTCTCGTCGCTAAAATCCAGAAGTTTCTTACCGGAGAAGCGGATGTCTACGCAGTTATACGAGCTGCGCGTACATCGCTGAAAGGTTGTAAGCCCATTCATTCGCCATAAAAGAGACGACCGATCCGGTCCGACTCAAATTGAATGCCGTAGCAGCCCAGCCGGATGTGAGGTCGAGTCCCGCTGGTCATCGGCGTAGACCGCGGCGAAAGGAGTACAAACATGCACGTCACGGTCCACTGTAGCCCGACACCAGTTCCTTATCTCGCCGCTCCAATGATTTCGTATCATCACATCTCGGACCGATTCGTCTCCTGGAGAAATCGGCGTCAAATCTCTATCCCAGCCTGCCTTCAGGCTCCGCCCAGGCAGTCGTGACGGCTACCGAAAAACCTGGCCAGAATTCCACGAGAGAGCTCCCCATCAGTCGATCGGGCCCAATCCAATGACGTCAGCGCCACGCGAGCAGCGTGTTCATCATCTCAGGCGATCGCATGTGGGCGCGAGCACACCGCTACTGTATTTGCAGGCCCGTCCCGTTGCGGCTGCATCTCACCCAAAGCGAGTGTTCCCAGCTCCAAAAACGACCGTAGCGATCATGCAGTCGGCACGGAAGAAACCGGCAATGGTTTCACACGCACGGCATTTCCTAGCTTCACAGACGACAAAGCGGAGAACGAGGCAGTCGTTCCAGCCACGGATGGAAAAGCCACGAGCCGGACAGCGGTTAATCCGCCGCGGAGACTGCAGTGTGGTCGCAGCTGCACAGCAGGGCGGAAATGGCGCCGAATTAGGAGACGAATTGGCGCTGGACAGTGCAGGACAAATAAGGTCGTGGAACGGGACCCAGAAAGACATATTTCCGGTACCTTTGTCCTCCCAAAAAACGGGCATCGGTAGTCGTAAGCTTTAATCGTTTCAGGCCCGTTATTCACATGGTTCCTAAAAATTTAACTTTGTAAAAGGTCCAGTACAGAGTCAGAGTCACTGCTAACCAACAAACGCGATGATGAGGAAACCATTAAATATGCATAATTCGAAAACCTGGACATCTCTCACAAAATGTTGCAGGGTGCAGACCAAGGTTATATTTTTCGCTTTCTCTATCTACTTTCGTTAACATATTCCCCGCCGCCTATGTCTTCGTTCAGCCCCGCCGCCTAGCTCTGCCAGGGCTCTGTTCAGCCTAGCCACACTCCTGTAACCGTCGTTCCTTGGTCGTGAGAACGGCGCCGACTCGGTCGCCAGGGTCGTCGGCGTGACCTGGCTGACCCGGACATCCAGGATCCGGGAGGTGTCGGTCGCACGCGGCGGCGGCGCATCTTCAGACGCGCCGGGAAGTGGACGAAGATTCACCGGCGCGGCACCACATCCTGTGGTGCGGGGGTGGTGGCCGGGGTGTAAGGTGAGGCCAGTCTTCTTTTTAAGCGCTTTCTCGATGTCGAGGCTTGTATGGAACGCAGAGTTTGATGTCAGGAGATAACATAGAGATTAGCAACAAACAAGCTTATCTGTGCGTATGAATAGTGCTTTGCTTACAGCTTTTTAGGCAAAGCGGTTCTTAGCAGCAGCAGCCCTAATCGCGTTCGCAAGAGCAGTTCGCAGCAGTTCAGCAGTTGTTACTATAGCAGTTCTTCGACGCTTCGCGTAATGCACCATGCAAAGACCTTGATCTTATTCAAACACGTCCTTCCGTATCAGCTGTTCGCAAATTATCAAGATCGTTCTGAATCAATTTGTCTATCGCGTGAAATCTACAGATCCTTTTACTCAAATGAATAGGGTCGGTGACGGATCAATTTTCAGCACGGATGACTTGAAGCCTTTCGACAACAAAACCACACTGCGACCTTGTCCATCGTGATCTGCAAGTCATGACGATACGTGAAAATTGGAGCCGATACCACAGCTAAGCGGTATTTTCACGTCACTTCGCCTACGATTTGGCCCTTAACAAGGTGTTGGACGCGCGATCAAGGCCGCAGCTCGGAGATTCGGCAGCTCACACAGCGGTGAAGACACGCCCAACCTCTCCCCACGGCAGGAGAACTTGGAGCACGAGGTATCGTCAACAGGAACGGCGTTACGCTTCCCTCTCTGTTAATGATTTTTTAAACTTTTAATTTAACCCGGCAGTTGCTGGGGTATTTCGCCACCCACCGTTTGCTGGGGGGGGGGCGTTAAACGCCCCCAGCCGATAACTCGAGAACCAATAGGCGCAGCGAAACGCACGGGGCGGCAAACGAAAGAGCGCGACGAGACGCTTCAGATGAGTACTTTAAAGTTGAATTTTGAGGTCACAGGTCGGGTCAAGGTCAGGTCAAATACCTGAAATCGGCCTTTCAGGAGCATGGACTTCAGGACTTCGCAATGGGCGCCTCTCGCCATAAACTCTGTCAAAACGGTGCACAATCCATCTTATAAGGCCTACAAGAGTGTCAGCTCCATATAGGGGTCAGTCAAGCATAGGTCAGGGTCAAGGTCAGGTCAACCAGGTAAGCACATATCCCCGAAAATCAAAACTGATATTCGCAGCCTGTGACACATGTTTTATAGGTAATTTGGGGCGTAGAACACGATGGTGACATTCATTTTATCATATGTGTACGTGTTTGGCTCAAAAAGTTCAATTTAAGAAATTCATGTATCATGGTCGTGAAGAAGTCACGAAAAATTGCCAAGATTCAGTTCAAGATTTTGGAAAATGCGGAACGATAATCAATAATCGAAGATAGCCATTTGATTGATCATGGTATTGGCAGTCTAATGGCGTTTACGGCATGTCTGTATGTCTATTCTGTGATTTTATATGATTTTTTGAACATATGCCTTTTTTGGTCGAAAACTCAGAAATCATGACGTCACTAAAACCTCGATATCTCAAAAATTTTCCGACCGATGTTTTTGAAACTTTGTCACAATAAACTTCAATCAATTCCCTACAGGTACCCAAAATTTGGCGCGCCTGCGGCGCGCCGTTTTTATGCTATGGCCCGGCGAAAAAAGTGGGGGCGTTTAACGCCCCCCCCCAGCAACTCGCGGGTTAACAAGCCACCACATTTAATTTACGCATATTAGAAGCAAGGAGACTAATATTTCGTCATCGGGCAGGCGAAATCAGCCAAACATTGCGATTACGCAAATTATACTCTTTGGAATTCATATAAAAAATTTATGAGCACGCATTTGTTTCAAAAATGCACACTATCAGTTTTTTTTATTTCCGTGACCGGTTGAAAATATATCATAACAAGTCGGTACTACAATCGATGAGTAATGGAAAAGTAACATGGGAAGCCATGCAATTTCAATTTCATTTCCCGGCTTGTCACGAACGATGACTGTCGATTTTATGCAACAGTAATGGGATAAAAAAAAAACGCCAAGAACTACCAGTGGCGGCGGATTCGATTTTGGCGTGGGGGGGGGGGGGGCAAGATCCCAGTCGAGATGATGTCATAGGCGGATCCAGAAAGGCTTTTCGACGCTGTAGGGGACATACCCCCCCCCCCCCCCAAAAAAAAAACAGTGTCCAAAATCCAAAAACTCCTCGGATTTCGATTCCTTACGGACCTACTGCTGAACAGTATAAAAAAAATCATAAAAATGTTACTATTAGGAAACATAAGGTACGTTTTGTCTATTTCGGGCGATGCAGGGGCCAGGGGGAGGGGGAGTAACTATTTGCTTTAAATGCCCGCTCCCTGGATCCGCCAGTGGACGATGTAACGCATTTCGTATTGCTGTATTAGAAAAAAAAGCTCCAATGGGAAAAATTGTGCCATAACCCGATCGCATATCAGATGTTGAAGAACGGTGCCAAACCTTTTGAAGTAGGCGAGCGCTACTCTTCAATGAGGTAACTCGTTACCATTTCCTCTGTTCATTTTACGTTGGATTTCCGTTTAACTTCCTTTAAAAAGTATTTCTGAGACAGATATCAACTGAAACTAGCTCACAGCGGGAGGAGGCCGCTAAAACATTCAGAGACAGTCGGTCGCATCTAAACCTATTGGGACAGCGATCCGCCAGAAACCCTCCCCAAGGCAGTAGTTCGCCAACTAAGCTCACCGAGACGGGCTGTCTCGATGGGTTTATACAGTAAGCCTACAGCAAGGCTTAACTAAGGCCCAAACGCTCGTCAATGAGCTGGGAACTGAGGGCTGAGGTGAGGGAGCGCGGCGGCGGGCTGGGGTGAAGGAACGGTGGACTGGAACGAGAATCCAGAAGCTCTGGGTGGGGCGTTTCTTTATTAGGGCTTTAGGGTGCGCTGACTGCGGTAAGGTCCAAATTATCACACCAAATTTTGCCATGACATCTACCGGTTCAGGCACTCGAGAAGCAGCGGCCAGTGATATCCGCAAAGACGAAGCATTTCCAACCCAGCTTCAGCCTGGTGTCAGGGCGCCTCAGGTGGCTTTAATTACAGTTGCACATATCAAACGACCTCAGTGCAGCAAGTCTGTGGCCGAAACCATTCGGAACAGACTTCATCGAAAAGTGAGACAAGGTTAGTGCTATCGTTAAGTGCCATTATAGACTTGGGCCCCGTTGGCTTGACCCACTGGAAGGTGGTAGTTATCGGACGCTGCGGGGCATACTCATTTTTTTCCAAAATGCCTTAGATTTTGCTTTCGTGTTCATGGGCGGCGGAACGGGGAGGGCACCGGGGCACCGTGCACCCTCCTTTTGATTTTGGCATTTTAACGTTAGCCCTATGGGCGTTGCATGGAAAGAATGGGACCAAAAGTCGGCAGTGCCCCCCCCCCCCTTAATTGAAGGTGTTCCGCCGCTACTGTTCGTGTTTGATGCTCTTTATACGTATTCTATAGCCAGCCTTACGACAGAGGGGGGCCCACTAATGATTAGTGCCCTAACCCTCAAAAGTTTCCAACATTAATTTTTACTTTTTTTAATGGTGAAAACTGAAATAAAGCGGATATTGAACTGTGAACATCCAGTTTTTACACCTGGCCCCACACAAGCCTCCGAATGCCCAAAGCAGATCTCTGATGACTGGCCTTTGGGTGTCATACCATACCGTGCATTGGTCAATATGGTCAATGTGTACGACCTCGGCGTTTGCCATTTTATGCGCTGGAAACTGTTGCGCTCGAAAAAAAAATCAGGGGAGTGGCTTATTATGAGCGCTCATCAGTCCTAACTACCCGCAAGCGAATGGCTAGCCCTTCGTCTCCGCTCGCTTGCGATTTGGCATTTATGTAGGTACAAAATAGCGGCAAACGACCACTGAAGGTATGAGTTGCGTCTCTCGCACACTTAAATATATATAAATCGAATCTGAAAAGACAAAAAAATTATATAAAGCGGAAATGGTTAGCATTTACGCATATTCAAAAGGCACCGTTGGACAAACTGTAGGAGCGCAAAGCTGCAATATGGTTATGAAAATTACCACATGCAATAGAAAATATGCAATAGGTTATGAAAGTTTTCCTCATGTTTAGGGCACAAGTTATGGAGGGGCAAGAATATACGTTTGCCCCTCCTCCAAAAGTTTCTTAGGGGACGGTGCCTCCTCTGCCACCCCGTATCCGTCGCCCCTGTAAGCGGTCACTGAAGGCCTGGGCTGCCGCTGCGTCACGTTGACGCTTATAATGCCTCCAAAACTAGGTTGAAGAGAGGAAAACTTCAGTTGAACGCGAACGTTTGCCATATGACATCTGGTTGGCAACGTATGATAAAGTATATGGGCATCTGGTTACATCTTCAGATGATCGAACAGAATAATCAGCTATGTGGTTTCTTGTCTAAACTTTGTCACAAATTATGGGGGGGGCAAAAAGATACTTTTGCCCCCCCACGAGCTTGCCAGGGGAGGGGGCAGCTGCCCCCCCCCTGCCCCCCCCCCCCGAATCCGCCGCCCCTGAGAACTACAGAATCTCCTTACACCCAGTGTACATATATAAATACCTAGCTTGTTAGGGGGAAAACTCAGGATATCATCGATAAAACAAATGACCCGTTGCGAAAGAAAAGGGTCTGGGACGGATCACCACCTGTTTTAACTGACCACTAATAAGCGAACGGAATTAATACGAGGTCCTAGTTCATAAGAATGGGATCAAATGTAACCATAGAGAATAATTCTGCCTTCAGATACCAAATAAGCAGGGTTGTGCTCGACTAAAAAAAAAAATGCCGACTCGACTCATCATTCAACTTCAGAAAGCCCTGATTCAACTCTGACTCAAACAAGGGGCTGATTTTTTCCCTTGACTCGACTCATGACTCAAGCGGCTCAATTAAAATATGAGTCGACTCAAACTTGACTCAAATTTTTTTGTTGAGTCAAGTGAGTTGACTCAAAATTGACTCAGATAAAAAAGTTGTTGAGCGGAGGCGGGGGTGAAAAAAAATCCCGCAGCAGAGCCAGGGCGAAGTTGTTAAGCGGGAGGGGGGGGATGAAAAGCTTGTTTCTAGAAAGTTGAGTCAGCTGACTCATGTTCCTAAATGTTTGACTCAACTCAATGTCAAAAGTTATTTTACTGACTCAACTCTGACTCAAATCAACGCCTTAATATTTTTGTCCGACTCAACTCTGACTCAACTCAACAGCTCAACATTGTATCCGACCCGACTCAAATCTGACTCATTTGAGTCAAAGTTGAGTCAAATTTCTGACTCGACTCATGAGTCAAGCACAACCCTGCAAATAAGTGGATACACTTATTGACCGAAGAATTCCGCGGACATGGCCACCTACTTATGCAAACGATTGAAGCAAACTTTTTAATACATAACAGTCATAAGTATTGGCGATATCGTGCAATGAATTGACATCAGGATTGTTATCTGAGCAATGCGATCACTATTAAAAAATCGATAACATACTTGTAATATCATGTTCACTCGGAAATAACACTTCACCACGAGGCATGGTTCACGTTCTCTTAACAGCACCTCACCAATAGCTGAAGTTGAATGGAATAATACAAAGCTCGTTAAATAGTCAATAAACAAACCGGAATTGGCTGTGAAGGACCAGTGACAATGGAGACAGTTTTATTCGCCAATGGCGGCGTTCATCTGGCTTGCGTGTCAGCTTGTGGCCGGTCTACCATGAGCCAATGACGTCACAAGTCCGTAACCTCGAACGAGGACAGCGCACGGCATCTTTTGAATGCCGTCACCAAATTTATGTCCCAATAGCAAATCGATTTCGTGGATTTTCCGACTCAGGCCACGGTAGAATGGATGATTTACTGCTGTTGCTATGCCGCCCAAAGTCACAATGCAAGAACAGAACGAAACTTCAATGGGCCCGGAATACCAGCCCGGGTGCAAACAAAACATTGCGTGGGGCAACACAGACTCGCACACGACCTTGTCAACGCTCGGTTACCAGTGATAATTTAAATCAAAAGTAAAACGTATCGCAGATTGATGGCGAAACGGTCCAGATCAATTTTCAATTCGTACTTTGCTCGATACGCCAATTCACAATCACAAACTGTGAATGAAAACCCCCAAAATAAGCACCTGCGTCTACTCTCCATTCCGGCCACAATGAAATACAGAGCGTAAAACTATGACCTATGCATTATGCACGGGGTTCACAGCGAATGAATATCGACGGCTCACGGATGTTTTGAACCGAACCGACAATGACGTCACCAAACGTGTTTGAGGCCACTTTCCATGTCGGCTCGAGGCGGCTTGGATTCAAAACAAATCTGAGCTGTTAGCGGACGAGAAAAGTCGTGTTGGTAGCATTGTCGGTCATGCGAGGCGTGGCGGTCCCCGCAGAGCTGATGATACCGGTCCCAGGCGCCACACGAGGTGTAGCTTACTGTTCTAATACCAGGTCCAAGGTGAAGTGAGCACAGGAATAGAAAGCGGACACGTCGCACAGACATTTAAAAAGCTTCAGTGATAAGCTGGCGGCCCTAGTATTTAGTATTTACAGGACAACGACGTAAAATAGGTGAGCCTCTATGACAAAACAACAATGCCTAATTTCATTTGGAAATTTTATTATATTTAGTAATCACAACTTTTTAACATTACTATATTGTATTCTAGTAATGCGACACGCAAACCCTTACCAACACACACACCGACTCATTGTTTATGTCATGCACCTGTAGCCGCCGCCTGGGGGCGGGGTTACGTAATGGTGACCCGGACATAGCCATAGACGGCATCGCACGAGGAGCCTGTGCAGTGAGCGGAGGCAGCCGCCGGACGACAGACCAACTGCGCCGAATCCGGACAGAAACACTCGCCGGCCGATAGTGGGGTCCGCAATGCCGGAACTGACCGTGACATTACGATCTGGCCGCCCAGGCCACTGAGAATATGGAACAAGGTTGTGGAGGTGTCGGGTTGGTGACATGGGCTTAGAGACCTATCGGGGAGGGAGGGGGGAGGGTGTTAAAACTGGGATCGTGATAGCGAGGCACGCTGTTGTGAGACAACACAGTCCTCATTAATTGCTAAAGCGGATAAGTTTCTCCGTGCTCTAGCAATAGATTAATTGTTCCATCAGGTGATTGAAAGAAAATAATATGGAATTCCTACAGATATGATAATAGTAATACAACAATAGAGATGATCAGCATCAGATTCTGTCACATTTAGCAAATTTATTGTCTGATAAGCTCAATGCGAGCAACGTTAAAAGTTTGACCAGCTTTAAGGAAGCTTTTCTAAATAAAGAACTGGAGACAAAAAAAAAACTAGAAACCCATGGTCTATGTTCCAACAAATTTTTAGAATCAGCACGACTTAGCAGATAAATGCAAGAAAAGTTATCAAGCCGTTTCTCACAGCGCAAATCAACACCTAACCGAGCGATCGCATCTGATCTCTGGTACGTCTATGTATGTAGATCGGCTGACACCATGTAGCGAGAGCCCAACGACCTGACAACAGTCACCTACCACTTGTGACCAGTCAGCGCGCCACTCGAGGCACACACTATGAATGGTGTATGCTAAATAGCCGAGCTGAGCCATGCATTTCATCTCGGTCATTCCCCGAAGAGGAGGCTCCTTTTGAGGAAACGACATGCTCCTCTTGCCATTCCATTTCACAAACATGCATAAGCTCCGTGAACTCATCCGGAGTGAGGGAACTAACAGGTGTGTTTAATCCGACCTTGCGGGTGGAGAAAGGTCACGCACGCCGGCTCCGGCACCCCATCCCTCGACTGGCCACCGCAGGCCCACCACAGGCCGACCGCCTGCCGTTCCTGGTGGCCACAGTCGGGCCCTGTTGACGATTGGCCTGCTCCGTTTCGCGCGCCACATGCCACCACAAACGGGGCATTTTTCGCCGCGAATCCGGCTGCCCAGTGGTGTCTGCAGGTCCGAACGGCGATGGTGGCCGCGTCACGTGGGAGCAAGTCCGGGAAAACGCAGCACTTCACCGACCGGTGAGCACGTGAAGACAGGAACAGCGGGTCGAGCCGCTTCTGCGCCCGTCGGCAGCCCGGATGTAAATAGTTTCGTCGACCGAGCAGCTCATTACCGGCGTTCAGCGCCCTTCAAGGCTGGCAATGGACACGTGGTGCAGCTAAAAACTAGAGTTTATCCGTCTCGATTAGTGGCTGCAGACATGTTCCCAGGGATAATTGCACTGAACGTGTGAATCGGTTACAATTTTGAAGAGTTACAATGCCACTAGAGGTCATCCCGGGGTTCCAGGACGGTGGACAATCGTTGCGTGTTGCGAGATTTTTGCAAATAGCACCAATATGCACCTAATTTACACAATGCTTTATCAACACCATGCAAATGACATCACCTGCCAAAAATGCAAAATCGTAAAAAGCAGTAACAGTTACAAATGATGAGACGACCTATTAAATGAACCGAATAGCGCAGGAAAATGGGAATGCAAAAGTGGCTCGGTTCAATAATGATTCTGGTGAGTGCCTTTCACATACGAATGAAGAAAAGCAAGGAAAGTGATAAGTCACAGGCATTCATGAATAGATACGTTGCTATTTTCCTTCTGTTCAAAAGTTCATCGAACTCATGATAAGACACCTAGCAATATTTCATAAATCTAAGTTTATTGCAATTTATGATTAGCTTGAGTCCATGAACTATGCCAAAAAGGGTGCATACAAGGTCTTTCTAAACGTTTTTATAAATGTGACATCAGCTCGCTAGCGGCAGAACGGAAACATGAGACTAACATACATCTTCTAAACCAGACAACATAGAAACTACTTAAATACCTAATAACAGTAGCCGCTAAAACAAGATCACGCATCAACCAGAAAGCCAGGATCAAGACCAACAAGCCAAGTAGTTCAAAGACGGCCAAAAGCCAAAAGGCAGGAGTGGAATTGCCCGCATTAAGCCAAACCTTCTACACTAGCTAAAAGCTAATCGTCTTTTCCTTCTTTGAGACAGGTCACTGCACGCGCGTCTAAAGCTTTAACGAGCATCATGCATAAGCCTCATGCATACCTAAGGCTCCGCATTTTGAACACCGCGTCGTCCAAGCAATCTAGTTAGTCACGAGATTGCTCGTATTTTCGTGTCCGGTCCATCATTTTGCATTCGGATCCAAATCGCTACCGGAACTCCGATGACATTGGCACCAGTCCTGTAGCGTAACCGATGACATCACGGGTCAAAGACTGCCGCGTCGTCGCCTACCTTGTTGATCTCACCATCGCAGTCCGACTCAAGTCTCCGTCTCGGTCAGATCGGAGCTCGTTAGTCACAAAACCAAACCCGGTCCGACGCTAGTGGTACACGCGCAAAACGGTTATCCCGCATCACCGATGAATAATGCAAAACGGAATGACCGAGGAACTGATCATGGCAACCCAAACCCAAACGGCTTCCGCCTCACATCTGTGGGGATTTTCTATCTGTAAAAACCAACACAACAAACCATGTGTGACTGCTCGAGGAAAACTGTCGGTTCATAAACAACCACAGCATCCAAAGCCACCAAAGTTGATGTCATTTTCATGTCCCCTCTGCATCATCCACTGACCGAAGCCAGCTGCCCCGCTTTAAAGATCCGCCGGTCGTCGCGACAGCCGCCACCAAAATAGCCATTCTGGGGCCGTCCGGCAGGTTTCGGCGGTGCGCCGCGTCTCGTCTCGCCGCACTGGGCCACCGGTCGTCGGTCGGCTGAGATCAGCCGGTAGCGCTGATCCCAGTGCCGGATGCAGTGCTGATGCCATCAGCGGCGACCGCAGCGGTCCGCCAGAGCCGACCGCAGCGTGTCGCCTCAGCTGGCATCAGGAGACAGCACGCACCGCCAGGCCGCCGCCCAAGGCCGCGCACGCGCCGCCGTGGGTGCAGTGATATCAGCAATTTATCGGATAAAACGAGGATACTCACACAAGTCCGTGATATTGCGTGGTTTATACAAGCCAATATTGAGCTGATGCTTTCATCACGGACAAAAGAGCCGTATAGTAGCTAATTGGGAGTTCTTTCTGGAGTCGAGTAAATCAGCAGCGCAAAGTGGCTCCGATTAGCACGTCCAGCCATATTAATGTTCGCGAAGACCAATCCGGATGTGGTTTTCGGCAAGGCCGACGACAAATTGCGCCGTTAACAGCGGTTACCAATGTCAACGCTTTGGCTGTCCTCTGGCTACTCACATAAACAAATGAAGCTCCTTAAAGGGCAGGTAAAAACCACAACAGGGACAAACTACTCCATTGTTTTCTATATGTAATGAATCTTGCCGAAGAATCGTCGCATGAATGCATAAAGAACCGTATTTCGCTACCGGATCTATTTACACAAACGGTATAATGACTACCCGTTAGCAACTTTTTAGAATGACCGAAAGAAAGTAATTCCAACAGAAACCTTGCATGTGATGAGCCGCACCGAATGTCAGGCGCAAAATACAGGATGCATGCGATCAAGTAGAACATTCATAAAAATGACAATCGTGAAAATACGTTCACTAGCCTTCGCGCTTGGGTGTGGAGCTTTGCCATTGCGGTCAAACCGCAACATACCGATACAACCCCAAACGCGGATGGAGCCTGCGTGTGTCCACTGGTGGATGCGGACCTACAAACCACACTACTTCCTATACATCGCCGCCTCCAAACGGTCCCTTCCCGGGGGTTAGCGGGCCGGAGCGGTCCTGTCAGGTTGCGTGCCCTTTAGGCAAGGTTGATAACACAGACGGTAGCTACTTATGTGATCGGATCCATACAAAGCAAAACACCAAGGTAAAAGGAAAATCTATCGCCGTCGCATCCTTATCTGTGCCTGGTTGCCTTGGTCACTACCGAGCAAATGACATACGGTAGACTGCAGACAGCAGATACTGATGAGCTCCCAATTAGAAATCCTTCATCAAATGAAACGATAGCGCATTGCCTCGTACTTGAGCAGGAAACTCAGCAAACCATAGCGAGATACGAATGTCAGGCTTATTAGAACCGAAGTCATTCAGATCCTATCTTTCTACAAATGTATCCATCACCTTTTCCCATGCTGGATAATGGATAATCCATTTGATCATCAAAGTAGATGTGCCAGACAAAAATACCCATAGAGTACAAGGAGCATGACAATGTGCATTTAGCTATACAAATCTCATCAATACTGCATACATCCAGGCCATTCCAGATGGGATCTTAGCTTACTATAACACAAATCCGATTAATGGAATGAAATAAAGTAATTCAAAACCTATAGAGCTTTAAATATACAGTATAATTTATGCACACCTGGCACCGTAGTCACAATCTCCGTCTAACACCCGTCTAAATCGTCCACGACTCCACACCTCAGCAACTTTAAAAATCAGCGCACCATGTTCGGTTGGTTGAGCATGCTTAACCAGCCGCAAAATTTGTTGAGCGTGTAACAAATAAAGCCCGTGTCATGCCAAGCGCCAACGTCACGGTGTAAGTCCCACATCCTGATCGGCAATCGAGATGCATTCCAATTTCTATAACGGAATAACTACTCAGACTTGTTTCAATCACACCACGACGATGAAAATCATACCACTCAACGACCACTAGCCCACCAACATAACTGTGCAATTTTTGAATTCCTCCAGCCTGTCCATTTTTCCATTAATCACCGCAAACATCGCTCAGCAATCCAGCAAACACGTGTTACTCGCCCGCAACGGGCCGAACCGGGCGCGCCTCCTAAACATAGCCCTGCCACTGGCAGCGACTCGGGTAACGGACTATTCGTTATGCCCGGCGCCGGGTTATGTCTGACTGATGCTTCGCTGACTTTAGTCATCGTCAGCTGCACATTGGCGCTGAACACTGACGGCACGAGACTCGCGCGCCGCGACACTCAGCCGCCTCACGGAACTCGTCCTTTTTGTGGCCGGGTGTCGGGATTGGGCCGGCCGAGAGGGTGTCCGGTATACCCGGGCAGGATTACACACTCGCCGGGCAGTGGGACGCCGATTACAGCTCGGACGTCCGAGGCCAGCCAGAGCCAGCACTGTTAGGAGCTCAGCGGGAGGAGCTCAGCTGGAGGAGCTCGGCTGGAGGGGCTGGGCTGGAGGAGCTCCGCTGGACCGAGCCGTCTCTCTCAATCCGCCGAGCGGCGAGCGGTACCGCCGGCCGGCCCGACCACGAAAGCTCCCGCCCGCCCGCCGCCGCCGCCGCCGCCGCCGAAAGTCGTCCGTCGCCAGTCACCCGCGCCGATGACGTCACCGGTCTACGGTGACGTCACCGGCTCAGCCGCACACTCGGGCTGTCGGCGCGGCGCTGGGCGCTTCATTCACGCTGCTTCGGCCGGGGCGCGCGCAGCTCGACCGGGGCACTCCTGGCCAGTGCGCGCTCTTGCCGAACGGTCCTTCGACAACCAGTGGGTGCCGGTGATCTGCCATCACCACGAATAACCAAACGTGGTGTGAAAACTACGATACTCAAATAGCAGGAGACTCATCAGGAATCGTCTGTGACGACTGTACCTACTGCTCCTTCGAGAGCTTATCTAAGCCTGCCAGCCGTGAGGAGAAACTTTGTGCTCACTGCCGCTGTTGACGGCTGTCGTAGCCGTCCACCGATGACCTCAGCTCGGCCTCGAGGGGCCCGCGTGGCCCTCACGCTGGCTCTGTGGATGTGTGCGGTGTCGCTGGCCCTCTCCGCGCCCTACGGCCAGACCACTGGCGGAGTTTTCGACCAGCCGAGCGCCGGCGCGACGGCAGCAGATTCGCTGAGCGAGCAGATCTCCGCCTGCCGGCGCCGCGGTAACCTGTTCGCCTACTACCAGCCGCTGAGCCGGTGTATGGCACTGCTGGACGAAGAAGCGTCGCCGTGCCCGGAGCCCGGTGCCGTGCTGGTGCTAAACGCCACCACACACGAGGCCAGCTGCCTGCGACTGCCGTGTGCCGAGAGTCAGGTGCTGCTCGCCGACGGTCGGTGTCATGAGAAATGGACCGTGTGCTCCGGCCGAGAGAACATGGAGCTCGTGCTGCTGGAGACGGGGCTGGGCGCGTGCGACTGCCGCGACGGCCACGTGTTCTGGCCCACCGACGGCCGCTGCCACGCCGTGTACTCGCGCGGCCCGTGCGCGCTCGGCGAGCACCTGGTCTGGGTGGACGGCACCGCGCGCTGTGAGGCCACCCCGTGTGGTGAGGGACACGTGCCGTGGCACGGCCAGTGCGTGCCAAACACCGGTCACGGCTGTCTGGACTCGAAGCACGGTCACCTGAGGCTGAACGCGGCCACGCTCAAGTACCAGTGCACGCTGCGCTGTCCGGACGCCATGGTTGAGGTGGGACTCGACTGCTACAAGTTGTACTCTCGCGGTCCGTGTGCAGTTGGGGAGTATGTGGAGCCGGTGCGTGGCACGCGCTACGGCCGCTGCGCGCCCAACCCGTGTGATAAGGACGGTCTGCTGCCCTGGGCCGGTAAGTGCTGGCAGCGGGGTCAGGCGTGTGGCGTAGAGGACGACGATGATTGGGAGGAGACGCCCACGATGGCCTCGCGCACCACGCGCGCGCCGCCCTCGCTCGCCATGGCCTACAGTGACATCTACACAGGTGCCGCTGCCGACAGTGCGGCACCGAAACGTGCTCCAGGCACGACGGCCGGAGCGGTGGCGTCTCAGTCCGTGGAGCGGGTGTCCATCTCCGCCACGGTCACCGTGTCAGGCAGCACACCGCCCCCGGCGTCTACAACGTCCTCGTCATCGTCGACGGTGACGACGACGACGGTGCTGCCGACGCCGGAGAGCACGACGCGCTCGTCACTGCCGCTCCACCTGCAGTATCTGCTCGGCAACGCGCCGGACCTGGACCAGTTGCCGTTCATTGCGCCACCGCCGTCCGCCGCCGCCGCCGGTCCACCTGCCTCCTCCGCCAGTGACGCGGCCGCGCGCTCCGTCCGCCTCGGTTAGCGAGGCGCTGCTGGCGCGCCGCTCGCTGGTGCCGCCACCGCCCCCGTCCGCCTCCAGCGGCCTGCTGGAGCTGCTCAGCCTGCCGGCGTTCCACGGCCAGGCCTCGGAGCCGAGTGTGTCCAGCCTGCCGGCGCCCATGCTGCCGGAGGTTCAGTACACCTACGACGGCAAGATGATCCGCAACCCGCTCTACCGCGACCGGAGGAGGCGGAGGGCCGTCTCGGCGGCCGCTCCGACCCCCGAGCCGGCGCCGTCGGCCGCGCCCACCGCCGCGCTCGGCGCCGGCGCGCGGATCATGGTCCACCCCGACACACGCCAGGTGACCTGCACGGCGAACGTGCTGCTGGCGCCGCCGCATAGCTACGCCCACTTCAAGTGCCGGCCCGGCTCACGGCGTGACGCGCTCGGCGAGTGTCACCACGGCGGCAGTACGTACGGAGAGCTGCACCCACGCCGCTGTCCGCACGGCATGCGCCACAACCGGCTCACGGGCCAGTGTCGGCCGGCGGCGTGAGGGGCCGCACCGGGAGGACTGATCAACCAGCGTCCGTGAGCGGACCACAAGCGGGTGGGATCCGGTCAGTGAACCGTATTTAACTGCGCGCGTCCTATTTAATAGCTATGTCTGTTGTTGTGCGTGTGTATTTCGTGTATCTACCTGAATCTCGCGTGTCTCATGCGAGTTTAGTATGCGTGTATCATGCGAATGTCTCTCCGCGCACGTGGAGCGTCCGGTGTGCGTCCTCTAACGAGGGCCGCCGGCGCACAGCGCGATTACCATAGTCACTCAGACCACAGCTGGTGTATAGCTACGCTGCCGTGCTCGGTGCTGGCGGCACCCGTGTATGTCGTGATGTGCGCGACAGAGCGTGAGTTACGCGCTGGTGCGTGACTGACTTCTGAGGCCTGGCAGTTAGCCGGCCGCTATTCAGGGAGACTGCGTCGACACTCACGCGATGACCCATTCGGGCCGCGTAGAGTCCGGCGCTCTCATAGTGTCATGTTTCACAAATACAATGATATTCGACGTTACGCGGCGTTTTCTGCCATCAATTCGGGATGAGATCGGTACAGACGAGACACTAGATGGACCCTCTGCCAATTACGGAACACGTGTGTCACGTGACGCGCCGATCGGCCACGGCTCTCGCCACAAATCCATCACGTGACACTGACCGGCGCCATCAATACGGCTTCACGTCCGCCGTGAGGAGACATTCTGCACGTGCTCTGGAGCCAGCCAAGGCCGGCCGACCGGCCCGGGGGCAGAGACGCCCGCTCCTTCGGCGGGGACAGGGCGGACACACCCATCTCATAGACAGCCCCGCACCGAATCACAGAACCACTCCGAGCATTTCCAGCAAGTCCCTCCTACCTCTGGTGCCGGCCAGGGCATCTCAGTGTCAGGCGGCGCCAGTCCAGGGGCCCGTCAGGCCGATACATACCCACCGGCCCGGCGTTTTCAGAGTTTGTTTGTTATTTGAATTTTACGACGGCCCGAATGGCCGCGTCCTGGGCCATCAGGGGCGGCCGCGCCGGCCCAGAGATAGAGTGGCCGAGGCGCCGCGCCTTATACAGGAAGACAGTAGCGAAATCGGGGAGCGATCGCTGCATTTTGAGAGCTGCACGAATGAATATCAGTCGTGTGACGCTCCAAGAACCGACGATGTCCAGTGATGACTGGAGAATGACTCATGGGACGGTGTCCTCCGATGGAGACATGTGAATTATGAAATGTTATTAGGTATGGCCGACTAGGGGCGCGGGGTCTAAGGAGCCTGATAGGCGCCAAACAACGTAATAGTGGACCAGGAAAACTTCCTTAACAGGATTCATATGACGAACTTAGGTCGTAATATTGTAATTTTAAACAGCCTGCGAAATGTCGCCTTTGACGGCTTGGAAGATGATACCTGCGTCATTAGAGCTGTATAACATTTGCCTGCAATACAGGCTCGTGATATGCGACTTGATGTTGTTACACGTTGCCTTATTTTCCAAAAAGCTCGGGCTGTTCAGGCAACGAATCACTTTATAACATCTTCACACGGCACTGTCACTGCGTTGGATGGCGCGTATAAGCCGCATCACATCAGTCAGTCAATCCGCCCGAGAGGTGTCATCTCCACCCAAACCCACCACCCAAGCCGACACGACGTGTCCCTATAACGGGGGAGCGTCTGTCGCACTGTCTGGCCGTGTGGGTAGCGCCGTCTGCCCACAGCAGATGGCAACACACGATAACCATGGGCTGCTAATCCCCGAGACCGCTTTGTTCGCGGTATAAAAAGCCGGGCGACAAAGGAATTTCCTGACCGATGGCATCCTCCTTCCATTCTCGAAAGGATTGATCCGCTCGTGTAGGTGTGATCCTAAACGCAGCAGCTTTGTTCTGCCCACTTCAGAGGTACGATTTCGGTCTTGTGTGGTATCAGCTATATCTCATGCTAATTAGATGTTCATTATCGAACGGGCACAGCTGTTCCCATTACATATGCATTCAGATAGATATTTAACTTTTCCATGCCACAATTGCTGTGAATGTGAGCGTCTGATGGCTCGTTCGATATTGAATGTAAAACAATATCACTGATCTCCGCCAAATCGGTCTGAAGCATGCGACCAGGCATAGACGCGACACCTGCACCCGAATGTACAGCGCCACCTGCACAGAATTTCCAGCACCAACAGCCATAGGTCTCGTTGACGCTCATTACTATATTTCGCCTGTCTCGGGAGTTCAGGCATGTGATTAATGATTCATAAACTTAACTATAGAGGAATTAGAAGGTTGAAAACATGTGCAAAAAGGTAAAGAAAAGTTATTTTCGAATGGAATCAAACTCTCGATGGGATTTTAACACCTCGAGTAATTACGAGTCAAACACGTACCTTTTCATTTTATTAACTGCGTTTGTATCTGCTTTTGTGCCAGGTTCGGAAGATGCTGGACTGGGCTTTCCTTCCTGCTTCGTTACTATTACATGAAATATATTTCAGATTCCGAGTCCAACAGTTCCGTGAAATCACACAGCAATTTTCCGGAACGATCACCACACGACCAAACCCAGTCACTCCCTGCCACGGATCTATCCTCTCGACAGAGCTGCCATTTCTCCCCATCCCCGGAGTGATCTCAACTTCCAGAAACGGCCCCAAGCCGCTCCACAGCGCTCAGAGCTGCTAAGCGCGTTGTCGACGTGACACCCATCTGACAGTTTTGCCCGCACGGCGGAGCAGTTTTCATGTCGCCCGCGGCTTACAGAGCTCCGACAAACCGTTCCCGAGACCACCCCAGCGGCGGGCACTGCTGCTTCAGCTGGGGAGTATCGGGGTACGACGTTCTACGGTCGACTCCGCCGGGCTGCCGCGTGACGGAGGACTGAGACGGAGGAATGCGGACCTCCTAAACCATCAGTGTACCGCAGACTGGCCGCGCGTGGCCGCTCAGGACCTCACATCAGCGGGGCTATCACCCGTGGGTCGGTGGGTCGGTCATTTAGGCGGTTGGTTGCTAGGACGCTTGGGCAGAGATCCATGCGCAGATGTTCGTAGTGATTTAGGTGCCGGTTGATCTTGTCTGACTATATAGAGAGCTGTTCTTTTGTCCGATGCAAGATGATTTCGAAGAAGGTTAGATATTTAAAACTGTCCAAGCAGGGAACAGACAATGCTAGCCTGCGTCTGATTGACATGTGTTATAGAAATCATTCTATTGGGTAAAATAATATAAGGTAGGAGCACACGGCCGAAGTATGCCAAACTAGGTCTCCAACTGAAAAGGATAGTACAATGCGGATAGGAATGTCCCGGAGACGTCAAATCAAAGTAAATTATCCAGCTTAACTGTTAGTCTGGGATTTCTTCCAAGATGCTATCAAAGAAGTCGGGACGAGAGGATATTAGACAATGACGCAACATACAACAGGCATGGATGGCATGGCAACGGAGGTCGTCTGTATCATCTTAGAGCAGAGTTAGCTGCACTTGCGGACAGTTATAGGGTAAAGAATAGCACATGAATATGACTAAAAAGCATAAAAGTAGGTATTCCAGTTCTGCGTTAAGAAGATATCTTATGGAAAGCAGCATACGAATAATAAGAGAGTACATGTGATTCACAACGAAACAAACTTGGTTAGCTGGAAAACGGGAAGTGCGAATTAGACATCAGCGACATAAAAAGTGCGCTTTCATTCGAGTTTCCTCACGGTTACTGAAGTCCGGGAAGGAGAAAACTGGGCACCAGGAACTCATCAATCGAATGGAAAACTTTACGCCCACTCTATAATTATCGAAACAGAGACCACGGCCAATTCGATGGATATCCCAGACTTTTGACAAAAGCACGGGGTCACACAGACTGAGTCATATCAAAATGTTCAGAAAAAGAATACTAATTAATGAGCTACATCGAATCGCCCAATGATACATTAAACCGCTTCCTCAGATGTCTCACCATGGTCATTGCTCATGTCTCTTTATAATGTGAACGCCAGATGTCGCAACATCCGGTCTGATGTTAAAAACCGATGTCGCAACGTCTCATGTGGCAACAGAGAGGCGATCCATCGGCTGCAACGATTCATGATTCATGGATATCAATCATTCAGGAAATATGAGTATTGTTGTTACAATAAAATATACCACCTCTGAAAATGAAGTCGAGGTTGATGCCCACTCATCGTCACAAAATTCGTCTTCGTGTTTACTACCCAATCCCACTCCATCACAAACGCTCTGCGCAGTCCAGAGTTCTGACATGCCCATTATCCTGTTGAGATCAGCAATGTTAACACGTTCCAACAGCATTCGTATCATTGTTTGCTTGTTTGTTTGTTTGTTTGTTTGTTTGTTTGTTGGGGGTTAGGGGCGCGCCGACTGGAAGGTCATTTATCAGTTGCAGCGGTACTTACCGCTTGTCCTCCTCTTCAATCTGCCGCACGACCTCATCAATGACAGCCTTCTCCTTGAGGAACTTTTGGAACTCGCTCTCCTTCTGAAGGTCCTTCTCCACAAATTGCTGCCGCAGTCCCTGAAAATGATCCGCGAGGCTCAGAACAGTACGGTAGCACTTGAGGTAGCAGTTGATTGGTGAATGGGCTACCAGCAGGCAAATGCAATAACGACACTGGAAAATCAAATATAAAAATAAAATGGGAATGACGATTCAAATAAAGCAATAAGCAAACTTCAAGTAGTGGATCAGCTGCGGAGGCTCAAAACACATCGACAGTACCATGAGCATTGAGCAAGGATGTTGTCAGACGACTTCGTTATCACACCAATAAAACTGATACAAAATACACCTGCCATGAATGCGCCAGACCAAATCTTGGTTGTAGTGCGTCGAATCGAGAACTGAACGACTGACAATGCCGGAAAATCAAGTCATCTTGTCTTTCTTCCCCGACGCGTTCACGCTCATGACATGTTGTAGGTTTATGTCATGAACCTCTGCAGGACATCATAAATGAACCGGACGGGCGCTTGGCCGGTCTTACACTGCTAACGAGTAGTTGAGCTTGTTCCACTGTTAGAGGCAATGTAGAGCCCAACAAGGCAAATATTACCCAATCTGACCACCAGATGACGCCATGAGCTCAGGGCTACAACCAAAGACAGAAACAAACGACCTTCAACACCTGTATCAACTGTAGAGCACAATGGTCCCTAACGGCCTCTGAATTGGGCCCTCGTCCAGCGCGTGTTTACCTACGGAATTCCCGATTTACGACTATAGGAGCCGCGACCGATTCGATCAATCAATGACATCTTCCTCCTTCGGGCCACCAGGGTTTACCCCTCACGTTTTGGTTTCGTACTGAGTGATCTAGAAACAAAACACCACAAAGCGCTGCAGGAAAGCAGGACGGCAGTAGGGAAGGACGCGACGAGGAAGTACAGCGAAGACCACGGAAAAAAATGCTGAACTGAAGCTCAGACGTCCACATAGATAATGTTGAGCTGTTTGCAATGACAAGATACAGAAAAGACGTGTCAACAAAGCATTTTGATCAAAGAATTGTACTAACATCGCAACACACTCCAAATGAATAAAGACAAAGTAAGGTTCTACAACCTACCATCTCATCGTTAAACGCTTGAATATTTATAGTGACACAAGAAACTACAACGCTGCTGCACCCCGCCCGCCCAGCTCTATCACGCGTGACGGCCGCCATGTTCGTTCAATCCGACCGTCCTGGACCCACCTCCAGGTAGCGGGCGCTGTCGACGAGCCGCTGTCGCTCTCGGTCTGCTCTCGATGTCGTACTGTTTGGTGTACTCGTCCAGTGCGGCCTTGTCC